>NW_022103938.1:1253666-1277900 GCF_000313985.2 Echinops telfairi
TTAAGACTCCAGATGCTATATCTTTTGATAGCCGGGCACTATCAGCTTTCTTCACCACATTTGCTTATGCACACATTTAGTCTTCAGTGATCATGTCAGGAGAGGTGAGCATCACAGAAGGATGGGTTATTAGAACAAAGTGTTCTCAAGTTGAGGGAGTACTTAGTGAAGGCCCAATGTCTCTGCTGCCTAAATCTTTAGCAAATAGACATATGTACATAGATCTAGTTCCCTATCGTTATATATAAATATTTTTACATATGTAAATGCCTGTATTTAGACCTCTATAATTGTCCTTTGCCTCCTAGTTCTTTTCTCTATTTCCTTTTACCTTCCACTATCATGTTCGGCCTTCATTCAGGTTTCAGAAATTCCTCTCGGTTACCTTGCCCTTGATCAAGCCCCACCAGGCATCCTATGCCCTCCTCACCATCGATTTTAGATCACTTGTTGTTCCCTTGTTCCTGGGTTTGTTGACACCCCCATTCCTTTACCCTGCCTCCCCCTCTCCTATGTCCCCCCAGAACCATTGGTCCCGTTGTTTTCTTATCTGGATTGTAAGGGATAGTATTTCTAATAATAATTCTAGTGATAAGGTAAAGGAGTTTGCATGAAGAAATATTTTTAAAATGGACTTTGCAAAACTTGTACAAGAATACAAAAAAGTGAGATCATAGTTCACTGAGAGTCTATTATATGCTAGGATTTGACCTTTGGGAAATTAAAGTTGTCTTTATCTTTTTTATGTGCTTGTTTTCAATGAATCCAATACAAGAGGGCTTCAGAAATTTAACGGAAAAATTAAATCATATCCCCCCACACACACTCACATTCTTGAAGCTCCTTCATGAACAAGGTTAGAAGTTTGCTGTCACTCAGATGGACATGACAGGCTTGATGTGTCTTTGTGAAACTGCATTCCACTAACCAGTCCACCCAATAGATTCCAAGAAACTACATGGGACTCACCAAATAGAAGAACTTTATATTTGAATTATCAGGATATGCTTTGCTGTTGAGGGAATAATGCACATTAACAGTCTTCTGTTGATTGCACTTAAGTGGCTTTGGCTCTGGGATGATCTTCAGGAAGCTGTCGGTCCTGGAGTAAAATCGTGAGACTGACCAATAAGCATCTCCATAGTCAGGTGTCAACCAGTTGGAACCGTAGCACTTACTAGGTCGAATATATGTGGCCTAATTTAAGAGAGGAAAGCAAAGGGCCTGAAGAGTTATAAAAACTTCCCAAAGACAATAATGATTACAGACTAGAAAGCATTGGGTTTCTTCAAAACAAGAAGAACTTAGTTTATGCTTGATATTTCTTCTTCTTTTTTCAAATAGGAGAATATGTCAAAGAGTATTACTATAAAATCATAGACAATTTTTTTGGAAAAAAAATCAAAACGTGAAGGCATTGTTTGTCAAGATAAATTTCATCTAGGTCAATGTACTTTGGAAGGAAATGTTTGCAACTCTATAATCCTACCCTGAATAATTCTGGCCTCTTCAATTTACACTCCCTCAAAATGGTAGTTTTGACATCCTGGAGAGATTCGAATCATGTCGCTTTTCAATGTTCTTTGCATTGGGGGAACAAAAAGTCATCTGAAGGGATGAAAGCTGGGCGTAAGTTTTCCCCAACAGCCCTGGTTACACTTGAAAAATGAGCAGATACATCATTATGATGGAGAAAAAAATATTCCTCGACATAACTTTCCTGGTCTTTTTTCACCAAAGTAGTTATCAGTTTTCTTAAAACTTCTTCCTTATTAGCCCCATTGAATATCCTTTGTCCCTTGGGGACAAAACAAACAAAAATGATCAAGATGATTCCTTTGGAATCTCAAAATCAGTCACTATAATGTTCTGAGCTGTCCTCTGTGCCTTGAATTTAACTGGCCCAGCAGATCTCCTTAGAAACTTCTATTTTCTTTTATTGAACTTTGTTGAAAGGACCTTGACAAGGCTAAGATGAGTCTAGTACTGAGAGTGTTCCTCTGAAGCCATCCACTGATCGCAGTGACATGTTTAAAATGTTTTGTCCAGAATAAACCCATGCAAGTATGTAGCGATACTTTTGGATTTACCCATGTATATATATATACATGGATAAATATATATATATATCATGACCAAAGCTATATAAAATTTCACAAGACCTACAATGTGCTATTTATTCTTATCCCAATTGTGGCAGAAAATCAGACTTAAGCATTATTTCTTTCAACTACACTTGAACATTGACAAATCATCTAATTGAAAAAAAAGCTGTTTAAGCAGTAGAAAAACAAAGTACAGTATATCTGTTCATCTATGCATAAAATTATCTAAAGAAAAAATGTCAGCCTCTCTCCATGAGTCATTTGTAGTTTCCCAGAGGTTAATATTAATTCTTCTCTGATGGTATTCTAATAATGTAATAGAATATTAGTTTCTGGTTATGGTCTCATATAATGTTTAACAAAGAAACACATTATATAAAAAGTCCCAAATTTTATAACTTTTGTTAAAATGTACTCTCAGTATAAGGGAGTCCTTAGTGTTGAAGTTACAGATGTTCAAATTCTCTGTGGGGTTTTTGGCGGTCTTTGTCTTCATTTGGATCACTCACTCTCAGTCTGTATTGTGGCTCAAACATGTCTGAAGTGTCCATGGAAAACTGAGCTTCACCATTCTCATCCGTGGTGTAATTTCCAATAAATTTTTCATTCAGCTCCAATTGTAATAACTTGCTCACCATAGGTACATTATTGGGATCAGAAAATTTAAGCTGTATGAGAAAGAAGGAAGTTTCATTATTCCTAAAATGACAGAATTTTCACCTTCCTACAGAGAATCCCTTGCTTGTAGTTGTTCTTAAATTCCAATACGGAGAAAGATGCTCTGATAAGTAAATATACACCATGAAAACAGCTACAATCTCATCTGGTCCTTTCTTTCATCCTAGGTCTTTTCCCAAAAGATAAGACAGATTAATGATAAAACTACATGATTTTCATATAGAAAAATGGAGGTGAGAATGGAAATGTTCAAGGGCCAAGCTATGATCCCAGTAAATGTAATGAAAATATGTATTTTTCCATCAAACCTACAGTTCCAGAAAAAGTAATTCCTCTTCTATAGTAAAGGTCTGTATTCTCAAAGCTCACAGTCCCAAGTAACTGCGTGATAGAAATAGAAGTCTTCTCATTGATCTGCACACCTGTAAGAAAGACATGATGAGAAGCTGTCAGAAAAGGATTCAATCACTTGATCAAGCATTTGAAAAGACAGACAGCTTAGGATACATGTGCAAACTTCTTTAAAGTCATATTCCAGGCCTACACTGAAGGGGAGGCATATGGACTCTTTGGGTCATGCTCCAGAGCACTATGTATTTGGTTGTAGTCTTTACATCAAAATGAACACTGCAGTCCACTTGGAAATGTTTGAATTAGAAGCAGGAAAGATGTTCTTAAGTTCCTTGCTCCTGGCCCTCAGCACAGGTCTAGTTTGAGACTCTATATGATATAGAATGCCCTAAATATCTCAAAGATAAGACTTTCCTTTTCTGAAATGCTTCTCAAGACTTCAAGATAACCGAATTTCACAAATATCTGATCATAAAGTCAGCAGAAATGTTTGTGATACCAACAAAACAAGTAAATAAGTAGACAAACATTTTGGACTAAATTAATATCAATAGCAATTTAAATGCTACAATATTCCCTACTAGAGATGCCATCACAATGTTAAGAATATTTGCACAAACATTTTATAAATACAATCTCAAGCTCTTTTAAAAGTAATTTTAAAAATTAATAATTGAATCTTATGTCATCTTCCCAAGTAATTGATTCCTTTTAAAAAATTATTTGAACAAATATTTATTAAGTGCCTATTATGTGCCATTTTGAAAATTTTTCTTTCACATTTTACTTGCATTCTCACTTGCAAGGCTCCCCAGTTAAGTCAACCGAGAAATTGGCCAACTTTCCCTGAAAAGTCCCTGTAAAGTATCTGACAGCTAACAATCTAGGCAGGGGGCCACCTGACTACTGGGGTCATCTTTCAGCTCCATTGTTTTATCTATAAAGTCAGGTAAACAAATGGGCATGGCTGTGTTGCAATAAAACCAATTTACAGGAAATAGTAGGTGTGCCTCTCAACTTGTAGATTTTCGACCCTTGGGATCCTTCTGTGGTGCAAATGGTTAAGTCTTTCAGTCACTCTAAAAGGTTGGAGGTTAGGAGTACCCCCCACCCCTCCTCTGCCCTGAGAGTCCCCAGAAGGAAGTGTACATTGACTTCTGAAAAATCAGCCATTTGACAGCTTATGGAGCACACTTCCACTCTGATACATTTGGAGTCAACTTGGCAACAACTGGAGGAGTATTTGCTTATCAACTGCTGGGCAATTGCTTATCAATTGATAGACACTCAGTTAAAATGAGATGCTCTACATGCCACTATTTATTAGCTCAGTTCTACTATTTCAGAGGGAACTCTATTTGTCTGACTGATATGGACAAAGAAGAGATAAACATGTAACATACATACAATAGAATGATTTTAAATAGCACTGAGAGAATCAAATTCGAAAGAAATCCTCAAGATGGTATCTTGTCAAATGTACTTCATTTGGGTATACTGAGCAAGAAACTGATTGCCGTTAAACTGCCATTTATAACCAACTTACCCATAAAGTAAGACCATTACCTGTTCCAAATTCCGTAACAGCTGCCTTGATATAAAATGACATAAAAAATCCATATTGGTAGAGTTGGAAAACTTTTGTATTTACCATTTGAGAAGCACACCCATTTATCAACTGAAAAATAAAGAGAAAGTATAATGAAAAAATAGGGGTCCACGAGTCTTTACAAATGATAGATTCTTTGTACAGATATGTAATGCTCACCTCCCACCATCCTCATGCCTGACCCATGATTAGTCCGCACAAACTTTTGAAAAATGGCCAAAAGATTGAAGAAAAAACAGGGGAAAAAGAAAAGGGGGAAGGGAGGTGGTAGTAGGAAGAAGAGAGTAATCCATATGTCATGGTTTTCAAGGAAATCCTCTGGGAACTGCGTAGATGGAACTAGATGATTGGATAGCAATGGGGCTTAATGTTTTAAAGGAATAAAAATTTTAAATCATTATTACTGAGCCACATTAACTGTTGGGAATATTGAATCAGTTGTATGGAACACAAGTCCAATAATGTCATCCTTCAATAAAAATAATAGAGAAAGTGGAAAGATTTCAAAGTATGACAGACCAAAAATGACTATAGAAGACAGATGATAATTGAATCTGTGTATCTCATATTTGTAATTCCTACAAAGGACAGAAGAACAGATGAAATAGAAACATCCTTCAAATATGTATCACTGGATTTATTAAGTAAATTTAACTGAAGATGAATTAATTAATCTTATTCTCAAGTCTACTATATGAGCTAGGCACTGTTATTATCCCCATTATATGAATACAGAATACAGAATCAGGAGGATTGTATAACTTGCCGAAGGTCTTACAACTAAAAGATTCTACAGTTACTAGGCATCCTGACTCTAGACTATATAATAAGTACAGTCAAGTCAAATTTAAAATGAATGATAAAAAAGTTATCAGAGAAAGTTTAGTTACTTTAGAATTAATTTAAAATGTTTTCCAGTAATTCTTATATCAAAGAGAAAGTAGAAGGAAAATCAATAAAAATCTAGATATTTGTGTAATGTCCTGTGTCAAAATCTGTGGTGTTAAACTGTGCTTAATGGAAAATGTAAAACTCTGAGTGTGCTTGATTCAAACAGGAGGAATTGTGGTGCTCCCTAAGGTTATCAATATCTGATATTTTAAAAACAGTTTCGTTGGCAACTAATCCACATATCATACAATTCAGTAGTTAAATTGTATCACGAAGAGTTGTACATTCATTATCATAATCAATTTTGGAACTTTTTTTTTTCCTTGTCATAAGCTCCTCAATTCATCCCAACCTCCCTTGGCATAACCTTAAGCAACTATTAATCCAGAGGTGCTCTCTCTAGATTTATGGAACCCTGGTGACGTACGTAGTGGTTACTCCTTGGATTGTGAGCTTAAAAGTAAGCGGTTCAAAACCACCAGCCGCTCCAAGGCACAAAGATGGGGTGTTGTGCTCCATAAACAGTGACAGTCTCAGAAAGTCGCAGGGCAGTCCCACCCTGCCCTATAGGGCCACTATGAGTCCACATCGACTCACTGGCAGTGGCGTTGGCTTGGTTTTGCATTTCAGATACAGAAAAACCAGGCTTTTCTTCCAAGATGCTTCTAAGTGTAGTTGGACTGATTTTTTTGTTTTTGTTGTTGCTAGCAAGCAAACATGGCAACTGTTTGTACCACTCACAGATGAAAATAAAAGAACTAATATTTACTCTATTCGAAACCAGTTGGAACAGGAAAACCTATACACTAGAAACCTGGCTGGCCAAGATTAGAGGGTGTCTAAGGCCTCACATGAGCCTTACTTACACTGACTGGCCAAGGAAATCGTCAAACGGGGATGAGTTGACTTAGATGAAAGGCTCAAGTTCATGGTAAACAAAACATTACAGACTCAGGTGTTCACAAGAACAGAAGGATTAAATAATTTGCTCAGGGAAGTGAAAATATTTCAACACTACAAAAACAAAACCAGAAAACCCTTCTCCTTCCTTTTGTCGAGGTCTACTAATCAGAAGAGAAAGATTCGCTCCAACATGGCAGCCCACCGTGCCATTTGGGACATGCGTTTTTTCCCCCCACAATCCTGCCAAGATACCAATCTCACACCTCAAGCTCCTGAAAGAAGACAGGGCTTTCATCCATCCTTTTTCCTGATCTGAGCACCGTGCTAACTCTGCCAAATTATAGAACTTCAGGCCTGTACCTGTTTTGCTTCATTGACCAGAATAGAAGCAGTTGAAATCTATTAGTAAATAGGGTCTTCTCCCCTGGGGACTCCTTGGCATTGATGAAAGGAGGCTGAGTACTTAGAAAATCGTTGCATGGTAATGTGCTAATGATGCTTAATGTTAAGATCATACATGATTTTATCTATGTATGTATGTATGTATGTATGTATGTATGTATGTATGTATGTATCATCTATCTATCTATCTACCTATCTCTCCTTCAGTTCAAGAAACTTATTACAAGTACGTACTCTATTTCAAATAAGTAAAAGCTCTCCTATAGGAAAATAGCTGTATCAATTTTTTACTACTGCATTGTCACACAAGGGGAGGGGAGAATAAAACATAAACTGAATGAACATCCATTCATAGGTAAAATGGTTGACTAAATTACATTGTAACCATCAACCATCCAGTGGAATAATATACTGCTGATATGGAAGATTTGCACCCAACTTTGCTTAGTCTGCTTTTTTTTTTTAATTTCTAGGAAATAACTCTATCTATCTTTACCCAATCATGTGCTATTGCCTTAAAGAATGTCATCTCATTTGGTGAGTAACTTCAGGACTATCGGGCTTAAACTATTAACTATGAGGTATATTTAAATTACACATTTGAATGTCAAAGACATCCAAGCAAAAGACAGGGTTGTTCACTGACTGAGAGCTATACTATAACTTGAGCATTAAGATGCTGCAGGGAGTCCCTTGGTAGTGCATTAGTTAAGCACTCATTTACAGGCAAAAGGCCAGGAGATCAAATCCACCCAAAGGCACTTCGGAAGTCAGGTTTGGCGAGAGGTCCTGGCCCTGAAAACCCTATGGAGCAGTTCTGCTTTGCACACTTCAAGAAAACAGACTCATTGCCATTGAGCCAATTCCGATTCATAGTGAATCCTATGGAACAAGGTCGAACTACCCTGTGGGTTTCACTAGACTATAACTTTTGATTGGGAGTAGACTCACCTTTCTCCCAAAGAGCAGCTGCTGATTTCAAACTGCTGACCTTGTGGCTAGCAGCCCAACACGTGACCATTATACCACCCTGGCTCCTGGGGTCATCACAAGTCACAATGCATTGGATGACCACCATTCCTAACAACGGTCCTAACCGATCATAAGAAATGGTGGCATAAATGTCAACTGCAAATTTAAATTAATAAAAGTTGATCGTGTGGATTATAAATGTTTACAAAGGAACCGCTTTCACAAGGTCAATTCTCTGTTCTCTGGTTGGCAGAATCTGATGTTGGCTTATCCAACACGTAAGGTATGCATGAGTTTATTTGTGATTGCAAATCTTTAGTGAACAATTTTACCTTTCTCACCATGTCTGATTTAAAGGTCTAGTTAATGTCTGTCTTTCTCCTCATCCCAAAGCACCTTCCCACAGAATTAAAGTCTTTTAAAATTTACGGTTTCCAAATGGGACAAAGTATTCAGTAAGCAAAATAAGCACCATATGAGATGTGGTGAATTCCACGTGCAATTATTTCTTTGAGATTAGTAAGTGATACATATACGCCTCTGCTTATCTTGCGTATTGAATAATCTGCTCCAGTTGTAAGGTTTAGGAATGTCCAAAACAATAGCAGAAAGCCACCAGTGTATGAAACAAGGAGACGGCTAAGACCTTTCAGATTCTAAAGCCCTGTGACCCTATAGATGCAATACAATTTACATGGTCTAGAGAAAAAAATGGCTCTGATGGTGCCTCGGGGTAAGCTGTGGACTGCTAACCTCAAGGTTGGTGGCTCAAACCTACCGGTCGCATGGCTTGCTTGGGGTTTAGAGGCAAAAGAGATCGGTGTTAGACACCGCGCATTTTCCTCTTTATGATAGCTAATGACAACCTCCATTAGTCACAAAATGGAAACAGTAGTATTGTTAAGTCTCTCAGATAAATGCAGTCAAAGAAAGAAAATGAAATCGATGAAGACTTTTCAGAGTGAAGCCCATGGCCTGTACCTGTGCAATGAACTGCTCACAAATTTTATTATCATTTTCGTCACAGTTTCCCCTGGAATAAAACTGCCTGCAGACTTGAATTTGAACTTTTCCTGGCACAGGTGGTCCATAGGTATACCTAGTAGGGGAGAGCATACTTTTGATTATAGGTGGACAATATCATAGCAATACTTTACTGTCTTCTTCAGTAGATTCTTTGATATCTGTAAATGAAGAATACTGTAACCTAGCCAAATTCCATTAGGAACTCTCACTGATTGGTACTATAGCCCCACAGAATCTAGGTAAAATGGAGTATTTGATCTGTTCTTCTTTATTAAAGACATTTAAAATAGTGGTGACTCTCAAAGAACCCAAAACTTTAGTGCATGACACACGATAATGAGGATAAGTTTTAAAAATTACATTGAAATATTGTAGCAGTATTAGAAAAATGGATTGCTATACTTTATTTTCCTTATATAATCATAGATACACATAAACGAAAAAATAAAAATGGATAATTCATAAATCTTGGAATACTTCATGGTTAATCTGTTTTATATATATTTTAATATTTTACCTCAAAAACTATAAAATGAAAAAAATACAAAATGTGGGATTTGTATAAGCTGAATTTTAATTAACCAAATTCACCAAAAGTATAACCCAGCAAGGGAGGTGGTGCAGTTTAAAAAAACGTCGTATTTTTTCCTAAGTGCACACGCCTGTCCTCGTTATATAGTGTTGCTGTAGCACAAATATCGCAGTGGATGGCTTTAACCAACAGGCATTTACTGTTTCACAGCTTAAAACCCACTGCCAAGCTGCAGTCGATTCCCCCGCATGGTGACCCTATTTTGGGCCTCTGAGAACCTCATCTTTCTCGTGGGGAGCAGCTGCGACTAGCAACGCAGTACCTAGCCCGCCCCCTCACCAGGGCGATTTGTGGAACTCTGGGGGCCTCTGCTCTTGTATGAGTCAGTATGAGTCAGACTCGACTTGATGGCCGCGGTTTGGGGTTCATTTGGCATACATGTCAGGTGCTTCCATACATCGTCTCACTTACTTTCCCAAGTGTTCCTGAAACTGAAGTATGTTATGACACATGACACTTTACAATAAGTCCATTGAGATCAAGTACCCTATTTTTAAGTGCTGTGGAATTCAGATTCAAACTCTCTGATTCCACAACCTATAGTTTTTTTCTACCTCAATAAACTATTTATCTCTTTATTTCAAAATTCCTAATGATTTTGAGAATAGGACTCAACCAGTAAAATTATCCATCCATGTGAATGTTAATTACAAATAAAATACAGGTAAGACTTCAATTAGGTTACCAATATTTTGCTCATGTATTTCTGTTTTTTATTTCTAAAGTAAACATGTATCCCTCCTGTTATCCACAGTTAATGCATGTTTATGACTCAAATCTTCATGCAGGATAGAGTAAGAAATCTACCTTTGTTTCTTATTTAAAAAGCTTGGTCCGGGGAGACTAACACAGTCCCTTTGTTAATAGATAGATTTTCTTCCTTCTTCTTCTAATTCATCTTAGAGGCTGTTTGCTAACGTGTCTAACTTGATCTGGCTCTCTCAAACTGTTCCAGGCTCTCTCCCACAAGATGTAATACAAAGGGTAGATCTGATATTACTAGAATGTAATTTGAGGAAAGCCACCTGATGTTAACTTTTACACATACTGATTTCACCCATGATGCTTAGGAACGATCTTGTAACAACAACAATAAAACCACCCCACATCTATGTATAGTATATGTTTGGGGGTATTAAAAAAAAACTAAACAAAAAAAATTGCTCTGGTCTCAGATGTCTGGTCATGTTGCAGGACCTTCTTATTGCTGATACCTATTTATACTTAATGTCAAATCGATCTGAGTGCAATGATAGGAAAAGATTCAAGAAGTCTAAATAATAGATTAGCATAAAATATATTAAGGCACAACCAATCCCAAGTTAACATTAAGCTTAGCAAGACTTATTTTCACTCTTTCACCCTTTGTTCTACTTTTCTAACATATCATCGGGCAGGTACCTAATTAGTGCTGTTAATTGTAGTGAACACTCTTGGCTTTGTGTAGGATTTTCCAGTGCTGTCTTTTATAGATCCGGAATTCTTTAAAGCCTATTGGTTACCCCATCCTTTTTAGCACAGATAACTATGACTGGGAACTATTCATAAAACATTGTTGTTGTTGTTGTTGTTGTTGTCTGCCATCACAAGATTAGAGGAAAACAAATCACAGTGTTAATGGCAAAAATGAAGTTGCATTTTTATGTTTTCCTTAATATTTTTCAGCGTCTGCAATGGGAACTCATTACTTCTCATTGTAATATGTACTTATACAGTGTACAAGTATACAATTTAGGTTACATGATTAATCTCATTTCTCATTTTCTTTGAGCTTTGTATCAACCTATGGGGACAAATCCCCTTTCTAATATATACTCACTTAGCACATACAGCCACTTGGAATTCGTTATCAGAAATAGTCAGTGTTTTGGGTGCGTTGACCTTAACTTCAAACTTGGGCAAAACTGTGAAAAATTAAAATATGCTTACTTCAACTCTCACAGTTACTAGTATACAAAGTTTAATTTCGCTCATGTAGATAAACATGTCTGCATTTACAACGTTGCCGGTAAAGCCATCTGGGTTGGCCAAGTTTCAATTACCCTGCATTCTTGGTGGCACCAAGTTACCACAGTACTTAATGATTTTTCATAGGAGACTTTCTTAGTCTCCTAGTTTTGGATTTTATTTGCTGTGATGCTGCCTAGAAGGTTGTCCTGAAACTAGCAAATGGACTTTTTCTTAAGAAGATAAGTAAGGGATTAGACTCAACATATCTGTCAGTAGTCAAGAACAGAAAAGAGGAAATGATAAAACATAAGAAACCAAAGAAGAAGACAGGGAAATAAATTCAGCCTTATATACGTTTATCTAAATCTCGCGTAAGAGCAGTTTTGTTCAGTCTTTTCAACTTCTGTTTATGCATACAGCCATACAGAGTGAGTGGTTACCATATTTCTCAACAGTAAAGGGGTGTGTCACTGTCTTTCCTGATTTTTTTTCCACAGTAATTAAGTATTTTCCAAGCATTGGTTCTGAAATCAACTGGAATAAAAGCTGGGTAATATTTTGGAAGGAAGTCACATTTTGCCATTGGAAGATCCTATTTCTTTGAGGATTCTAGAAAATAAAGATATAATAACAGTCAGAGGTTGTATGAAGATTGTGATATTTGCCTTCTTCGCTACAGGTCCTTTGTGTTGTAATAGAAATGAAAAGGCCCTAACATTTTATTGAGTTAATTATCTCAAATTGGAAGAACAGTATATCTTAGTTAATGTATGCAAATTCAATTTTACGGCATATTTTCTAAAGCCTGAATGATAAGAAAAAATAACATAACTAATATTTTGATTTTTATCTTTCTGAACCAGAGTTGCATACAGAAACAACTAAAAGCTCAATGCACACACTCTAGAATAATGCTTTCCAAAGGAGGCTGAGCATACACCAAGAGGTGCTCCCACCTACACACAGATGTAGAGTCTGTTCTGACTTTGAGCAACCCTATAAAGCAGAACTGTGCCATCGAGTTTCTGAGACTAGACACCAGGAGATACTTACTCTAATAAATATTCAATCCGATTGACACTGTTTTCACTGGATCTCTATGTAAGCAGGTCGTGACTCACATATTGCATATAAAAGCTACTGTATGAGAAATTCTCAGAGTAAGAAATAGTGGTTGCTGATGGCACCTCCTCTCCGTTATTTGATTTCAGCAAATGGGGCTGGATTGCAGAGTACATGAGCCTGATCCAATAAATCCAGTGATATTATACAGCTACCCCACATTTCCATTATACTAATTTCTGATTATGCATAATGAACAATAGACTTACATTTTTTATTTATCTGAATTTTAAAAAGTAATTGACATGTAAAAGGAGAACTCTTACCTGAAGTGTGATTAAAGGATACTGAAAAGGAGGAAAAATACAGGTTAATACTGTCATGGTATCTTTTTTGCTAACTATTGCATTATGAAGGTTATATGATTAACTTTTCAAAAACAGATTTATTGGCATATAATTCACGTACTGTATAATTCAATGGTTTAAATACTTTAAAAAGAGTTGTGTACTTCTGACCACAGTCAACTTTAGAGCATTTTCTTCATTCTTGTGCCCATTATTATTTTCTCTTCATTACTCCCCAACTTCCTCTGCCTGTTAATCTAGGTAGTGTCTCTATGGATTTATCTATCCAGGGTTTAATATGAAGAAACCCATATCCAAACACTCTACCACACCAACAAAAGTATATGATTCTAACGTGCTGCAACTTAGCTCTTACCCTATCAAAGGACCTAGTTTGTTTGTTTGTTTTTCATCTAAAAGCATCAAGAAAACCTAAAACATGATAGAGATCTCAAATTTCTTCTGGAACATGGAAACTAAACTCCTTTAAATACATTTTCTCCACATGTGATGAGAAGGCTTAAAGGTGTATAAATCAATCCACTTTAAAGGAACACTTTACATTTAAATTTGAGATGAGCTGAATTTATGTAGTACTCCATGTTATAAATTATTCCCAAATGTACAGAATTCCTGAAGACCTTTTGTGTAGTAGTGGATTTACTGAGTTACGATGTTTAAATTCCATGGTAACATTAGAAACAATTGAGCTCACCTCTTCTGCAACAGGCTTGAATTTAATATCCAATGTCACAACCCGAATATGAACTAAAAGGTAAAGAGAAGGGGACAATATCTTTCATCCACACATCTTGCCCTCACATCAGATTATGTATAAATAGATCTAGACATCACTAGCCTTACTCTTGGGCAATACTGGCCATCCTTTCCTCTTTCCCTGATTTTAGCCCTGTGGGATTTGGACTCCTTTGTGTTTTGTTGTTACCAGAGCTGATGTTGGCTATGGCGAGTGGTGGAAATATTTATCCTAACAGCACAGAGACCTATTAAAACTTGGTGGCCCCCTAATAAAATGTTTTTTAAAAAAACAAAAAAACTTACATTAAAAAAAACCCAACTTGGTGGCATAGTTAGCTATAAAAGGACACATTGAAATACGTGTGCTTGGAGATAAATAAAAAATTTCCTGGGAAAAATAAATTAGTATTAGCAACTAGTAACCTAATTTGAGCAGACTTCCATAAAACCCTTGTTAGAGTGTATTACATCCATTATTATCACTATAACAGTGTAGCAAGACGAGGAGAGAGAATAGAGTGCAGGAAAGATACTATTATAAGACTCCTATTCTTAATGGTGGAACCTCCAAAACTATAATACTTAGTCCTCTCTAGGTCTAGAAATGAGCTCATTCTGATGGGCCAATTACAGCCAGGCAAGAGACAAAAGGGCAGTATTCACCTGGGAGCAAAGTTCAGAAGACTTAGGAAAGAGGGAGAAATGGAAATACAGAGAGGAAGTGGGCTAAGTGATGCTACGTTGTGGTGCTTGCAATCAATGACATGAAATAAAACATGTATAGAATTTTGACTGGAAAACTGATTTGCTCTGTTTCACCTAATTTACACTACAAGTTTTTTTAAAAAGTGTATTCTACTTCTGTTATTTTTTTTTATTTCAACAAATCATAAGATATAAGTCATAGTAACCTGTAGAGACTATCTGATCCAACTCTTTAATTTTATGAATGAGGATACTAAATTCTAAAGGTTAAAAGTTACTTGAAAAAAGTCTATAATTGTTAGCAGAGCCAAGAGGAAACCCAGGCACTTCTGAAATATAACTCAGTGTTCTTTCAGCTACTTTCCACTTGTCACAATAATAATAAACAAAATTTAAAAATTCTATTTAAACAATCAAAGTAATGATTATAGCTACTCTGATGAATAATAATAACAATTAAGATATGGAGTTTTCACTGTGTACGGTGCCCTATTTCACATTGACTATTTTATCCTAACAAGAGCCCTATCAATGAGACACTTACTTTTATTATTCCCTTTCTATAATGGCTTCGATTCAAGCCAGGAGTTCAGTTCAGTTGCCCTACTGGTAAACAATGAAGTGAAATCGCCTCAATTCAACATGCAAACCATAGAGTTTTATTCGCTCTCCTATTGTAGTACATAAACCTGTTGCTAGACGTTGACAATTCTGGGAATCCCGGGTCCTAGAACATTAAAGATCAACCTATTGCTACAATTCATCTGTTTGAATTGCTCTCACTTCAGAGAATGTGTTCCGATAGATAGTCAGCTTTATTAAGGTAACATGAAAATGGACTCACCCTTCTCCGCAGGCTTATAGAGAGGTTTATCTGTCTGCACAAAGGTCACAGTCTCTTCAGAAGTGATAGCTACAGATCTTCTCTCAAAGAGGTGGAGCGTATTCCCCTTCGCCAGCAATGTGACGAAAGCTAATTGCTCAGAGGATTTCTCAGAGACCTATTTATGCAGGAGAACAGGGAATAGAAAATTTTACATGTTAAGATGATGAATACATTTTAAATTTATCTTCTCAACCTGAGGAGAGCCTTGTGAACCCATTTTTAAATATATATATATAATAGTTTTATTGACTTATACAATCCAATAGATCAATTCATAGTCAATTCTATTGTTCAATCCCATCGAGTGAGGTTATGCAATCATCAAAAAATATGGAATGCTTCGTGAATTTGAACCCATTTTTACAAAACAGTGATTATTTGTTACACTTTACTTTGCATAACAGTAGCTTCTAATAAATTTGTTTTTGTCTTTTCACCTTCTATTTTCCTTCTCTATTTCTCTGCATCAGAATCCTTCATCTCTTCACTAAGATTCTCTTTTCTCATATTGTGAGATAGACCTGCTACCTCAAAAGCAGTAATTACACAGATTCATTAAGGTTCAAAAAGGGGGGGAGGTGGACGCTATACCAGAAGAATGGCAATATTTCATAATTTTTAAATGTGTACAATTTTCATCATTGTCTTGATCCTCCAGGAGCCTTTGGTTTTTCTCCCCCGATTCCACTATTCATCAAAACCAACATTTCATATCGCTCTAAAAATGAATTTTAGATAATTATTTTATTATTCCATCCCATGTGCTGAAATTTCCATCTAAAGTGACAAATTCAACACCTCACCTTGAAACTGGCACAAGCATAGAAATTATTTTCCTCCACAGACTGGTCGAAGATAGTGGTATTGACTCCATCACATTCTAAGACAACACTCAAGGACACAGATTCATTAAGGTTTAAAAGGTGGACACAGGCTTTTTCCACGGAATGACTTTGCATCACAGAAGAGATCCACAGGACATATTGCCTACACAAATACAGTAACCCATGCTGTCAAACAAGCCCAGGAGAAACGGTGAGTATTTCTAAAACATAGGTTAGCTTATTAAAATATTCAGAAACAGACACATTTTTTATAGACAGGATTTTGAGAAAATTTGATATGCAGAGAGACCTGTCTTTGGAAGAGGAGTCAGTTCCCTTCACAGACATGTTTAAAAGTTTTAAGGCAGATCAACGCTCAGGTTCAGAAATTAAAATGGTGAAAATCTAATCAGACTCTCACAAAGAACATATTGAACGGGATTGTCTTGCTAGTACTTTAACATCAAGAGAATAGCGTTCTCTTACGGTTCTGAAGCCACAGCAGCAGTGAAATGAAACAAAAGCACGCTCCCCAAAATGGTGAGCACCATTTTATCCCCACCCCTTAACTAACGAAGGCTTCAAGATGTGTCTGCTCGCTATGATTGGAAGTCAGCTCCCTGCTTTCCCCCTGCCTTCTGCCTGTCTCTCTCTGCGTAGAGCTGCATTTATAGTTATACACAGTGGAGAATCATTGTTTTTGGACCAAGTTTTTGGAAACCCCCCCCCCCATTGACCTTTAGATCACCTCCCTCATTACCTCTGCAGGGGGTGTCACTTTACATGTCACTTCCTACTTGAGTTCACTGGGCAGGACTGTGCTTCAGAATCTGCAGCACAGGTTGGACAGGAACAAACAGAAAAACAAAGAAGGCAGTGTGTGACATTTTTATTTAACCAACCTATTCTGCTTCATTTATCAACTCACTCACACAGTTGATAGTTTCAAAAGTATTAAACCTAGCCCTCAATCAACAGGTGAAAAGAAAATACTTCTCTAATTCCAATTTCCTCTAAGTACACTTTTTCAGGTTTCGGAGCAGACTTGCATTTCTGATGCTACCGAAACACAGTGCGGGTATCTACTTATGAGATCAATTTATAAATCATGGGAGCTGTTCTCAATGCTCTTACACAGAATACAATATTTAATCCCTTTTTTTTGGGTTTACAATGTTCATATTCTTTTCTCCATAAATATAGTGACAGACACACACACACAAACAAGGTAAATTTAAAATGCGTATAAACTAGACACATGTTTTCTTCCACTTTTCTTTTTCTCATGTCGATCCATATAGGATAGGCAGGATAACCTTTCCAAGGAGAAAACAACAAACAGGCCAATCACTTTGGAGGGACTTGGGAGAGTAGGAGGTGGGAGAAAGGAAGGGAGGAGCCAACAAACCCAGGGACAAAAGAATAATAAGGAATCTAAAGTCAATGGTGAGGAGGCCATAGAATGCATGATGGGGGTTGATCAAGTGCAAAGTAGCCAAGAGAAAGTACTGAGAGTCGAATGAAGGTCGAACATGATAGTGGGACCGGAGGAAAGTAAAAAGAAATACAGGAAAGAACTAAGAGCCAAAACACATTTATAGAGGTATAAATATAGACATGCACATATGTAAATGTATTAATATATAACAAAAGAGATATAGGTCTATGCACATATATTTAAATGTTAAGTATTAAGGTAGCAGATGGGCACAACAACATTTTGTTCTAATAACCTGGCATTTTGTGATGCTCACCTTCCCGACAAGATTGCAGAAGTCAAAATGGGTGCATAAGCAAATGTAGTGAAGAAAGCGGATGGTGCCAGACTATTATATAGTGTCTGGGGTCTTAAAGGCTTGCAGTTAAACAAGTGGTCTTCTAGCTGGGAAGCAACAAAGCCCACATGGAAGAAGCACACCAGCCTGAGTGATCATGAGGTGTTAATGGGATCAGGGATCAGGAATCAGGCATCAAAGACCCAGAACAAAAAAAACTATATCGATGTGAATGAGGAGGAGTGCAGTGTGGTGACCCAATGCTCATCTGCAGACAATTGGACATCCCTTTACAGAAGGGCCACAAGGAAGAGACGAGTCAGTTAGGGTGCAGTATAGCACCGATGAAACATATAACTTTCCTCTAGTTCTTTAATGCTCCCCGCCCCCACACTATCATGACCCCAATTCTACCTTTCAAATCCAGCTAGACCAAAGCATGTACACTGGTAGAGATAAGAGCTCTCAACACGTGGAATCCAGGACAGATAAGCCCTTAAGGAACAGTAATGGGAGTAGCTGGGAGTACTGATAGCATAAGGGTAGAGGGAAGGTGGGAGTTGAAGGGGGAGAAACAGGGAACCGATTATAATGACTGACAAATAGCCCTCATCCCCCTAAGGCGATGAGCAGCAGAAACTTGGGTGAAGTGAGAGAGCAGAAGGCATAAGATATGAAAATAATAACATAATTTACCAAGGGTTCATGAGGATGAGAGGATGAGAGAGGGAGGGGAAAAAAGAGGAGCTGATACCAAGGTCTCAAGCAGAAAGAAAATGTTTTGAAAATGATGATGACAACATATGTACAAATGTGTCTGATACAATTGATGTATGGATTGTTATAAGAGCTGTAAGAGACAGACCCCAATAAAATGTTTTATTAATAATCAAAAATTAACTTTTGGATTACAAAACATTTCTTTTTTTTTTCTTTTTTAACATTTTATTAGGGGCTCATACAACTGTTATCCCAATCCATACACACATCAATTGTGTAAAGTGCATTTGTACATCGTTTCTCAAAACATTTTCTCCCCATTTTAGCCAAGCCAAAGAAACAGACAAAATCTTGCCAGAGACCTCATTGTCTTACTTCCTCTACTTATCTTACTTTCCTTTTTCAACGATTTTAATTTCCGTGATTGATGGAATAATGCATATAACTTGAAAAAGATTCTGTTTGGTAAAGGAAGATAGGAAGAGGCCGCTGTCCTACAGAAGTGATCCTGTAACAGCAGATACAAAAGAAAGGACAAAACAAATACTTATAGATAAGGAGCTACAGTAAAGTAGTGAGAGACTACCAGCAGATCTCCTGTATGAGAACATGACTCTCTTGTTGACCACATTTGAATTCTAATAAAGAATTAGGTTCATGAAAACGGATCATGTCAACTTGGCATAAACATGTTTTCATGATCTCTTTCTCCCTAAATATAGACTGACCTAAAGTAATCTGATCTTATTAACGTGGTCTCCAGATATAAGCGCACCTTAGTCCAGAAAACTCAGCTATTGTTTCATTCCAACAATATTGACAGAGTGCACATTCTGTATCAGCACCAGTGCTAGTTCTGAAGACACCAAATGATGACTTAATCCTCTAAAGACGTCTGCCTTGCAACAGAAGGCAAGAGCAAAGAAGAGAAGGAAGGAAGGTAAGAAGCAGTGGGGTCCAGGTTCATCGAGGTTGTAGCATAGCTCAGAACTTCATTTCTCTCTATGGCGGAGTAACCCTCCTCGGTTTCTATATACCATTCGTTGTTAATCCAGTCATCTCTTGGTGGGCATCTAGGTGTTTCTATCTTTTGGCTACAGTGAATAGTGTTCCCATGAACACTGATGTGCTGGTTTTCCGTTTGCATTACTACTTTCAGTTCTTTGGGTGATATACCTAAGGTTGAGCTAAATAATTTTTATTTTGTTGGGGGAGAATGTGTAGTATGCAATGAAATTCAATATATTTCTAGAACAATTTGTAATTGGTTTTTGAATGACTTTTTACTCTGTGCTAGGAGTTCAAGGGCTATCTTGAAAAGTAATGAATATAATAACTTCTATTCTATGGATATTAGAAAGGAAAGAAAAGAGAATAATGGGAAGAAAACCATAGAGATTGTTCAAAACTGTCCTAGGTAACAGGTGGAATGAGGGCCCGAATGATAATAAAATATTTTCAAGACATCGTTTTTCACTGCAATTTTTAGGACTTCAGAGGGCTTTGGCTATGGGAAAAAGAAGAGGAAGATGATAAGATTGATACTGATGATGAATGCTATTGCAATTACACAAGACAATGAACACAATAATATATATAGATGGAATGGTGATTTATGTTTGGACGCTATTAGGTCTGAGGTGACCGTGGTACAACAAAGACATGGTAACAGTGGATATATAAAATAATAAGTGTAGTACTCCGAAAATAGTAAGAAATGTGAATACAGATTTGGGAATCATTACCTCATACAAATGATGTACAGTCTTATGAACGTTGATAAAAGTTGTGCAGGGAAAACATTGTCAGAGGGAAAGAAAATGGCCAACTGTAAGAGAAAGATCTGTGACATTTTGGCTACTCTGCTGTTCTATTAAGTAATATTTTTACGGTAAGAGCCATATTAGTTCATTTCCCTAATACTATTGAATAGAATCTGGCTTTATCATTATTTATTTAACTGATTTTGGTAAATGGTAAGAAAATATTTTGTTGCGTCTCCAAGTTGTGTGATTAGTGACGGTTCACTTTACGAGAAAATCTCAGTCGGAGCCCCTGAGAACCTTTTACATTTTTACTTCACCTTTATGGAATATTCAGGACAAGAACCCCAAAGAATGGTCCAGAAGACCAACAACGTATAAGCACTTAGGTTTTCAAAAAAGTTCCTAATGTCGCAAAACATTGAAAGGGAAATAACCATTTCCTCATGAAGGAACAATCCGCTTGCCATGAAAACTTGCCCTTTTACTTCACAGCTGTTTACTCTGGCATCAGTTCCAGATAGTAAGAGTTGCCAAGAAATCCTTAATCACAAGCCCCACCTGGGGATGAGTGGTTAAAAAAATAAAGGGAGACAGAGCTGGGTATGGAAGGGTCAGGTGCACATTCTGTTATAACTCAGCAGAGCCAGTTTTTTTTCATCTGCAGACAAGGTTCAAGATTATGTAGAGTCTATTTTGATCTCTTCAGTTGCTCAAGAGCCAATAAATCCCAGGAAATATCACTCCACCCCATCAGATAGACAAATGTCAAACCAAGTGTTACCAATGACTAGAACCAACACAGTAGCTCAGAAATCTTTAGTGCCACCACCCATTTCTCCTCTAGAGAAAATCTTAAAGGCTTGAGTTAGGAAGTATGTAATGAGGGTGGACAATATTTAATAGAGGTGAAGTAAAAGAGGTGTATCGCTTCATCAGTCTGTAATTCATCACTGAAATCACCATCTTCCTGCAGGTTTTTGCGACCTTTCTTTGAGACATATGACCTTACCAAAATACTTAGCTGTCAACTAATATTACCTCCTCAACAGAAAGACTCACTCTTTTTTTGTTCTTTTTCAATCATTTTATTGGGAGCTCTTACAGATATTGTAACAATCGATAATTCAATTAGATCACACGTAATTGTAAAATTGCTACCACCATCAGTTTCAAAACATTTTCTTTCTTCTTGAAATCTTTAATATAAGCTCCCCTTTATCCCCTCCCTCCACCATTCTACCCCACCTAAGGAACCCTTATTATTATACTATTGTTATTTGCCATATCTTACACCATCCAAGATATTTGTTTACCTACAATTCTGTTATTTGTTCCCCTCGTGTGAGTTTATACAGTTGTGTTAGTCTGGGTAAACTAGGGAAACAAGTCCACAGAAACTCATATGTATAAGAGAGAGTTTTATATAAAGGGTAAACACACATCAAGAAAATATCCCAACCTGTTGCTGCTCAAGCCCACAAGTCCAATATGCCTGACACCAATCCACAAAGTCCTCCTCCATCTCACAAAACACACGCAGTGATGCCGAAATGCAGGAGGAAAGCGTAATCAGTGAACATGTAAACATCTCAGCACTGGCAGGGGTCTCCACCCAGCTGCTCCAGCACCCAGGGTTGCATTGGGGTAGGTTCATGTGGCTTCTCCTTGGGGATGCCTTGCTGGCTCAGGGAACTGGCTAAGGCAGCTGTGCCCTGGTCCGACCATCAAAAAGCAAGAGACCTGAGAAATAGAAAGGCAAGGCTCACCAAGCCATTTATCTCTCTGCCCTTCAATTAATCCCACATGTGTTTATTGGCCAGGTTGGCACCATAAACTTTAACTATCTCAGCAGTCATCATTGCTATCAGCTTCCCCTCCCCCACCTCATCCCCCTGCTTCCTATATCCTCAAGGAATCATTGCTCCATTGCAGTTTCTGAAGTTGTGACCTATCTTGGATTTCATGCCTCAAACAATCTTTGTTCTACAAATGAACAAACGTAGGTCTAACAAGATAAATGAGGTGAAACAAAAATAGTAAGGGGAGGAAATATTAAAGAACTAGAGGGTAGTTATATGTTTCATCAGTGCTATGCCACACCCTCCATTTTTCATCCCTTCTGTGCGGCCCTTCTGTGAGGGACAGTCCAATTATCTCATAGGAGGGTTTTGGGTCTCCAATTTGTCCACGGTCCTTCACATTAATTTGATTGCTTGTTTTTGAACTCATGGTATCTATTCCCATCAACACCTTATGATCACACAGAATGGTGTGCTTCTTCCATGTGGGTTTATTGCTTCCCTGCTAGATGGCTGCTTATTTAACTTTAAGACCCCAGATGCTATATCTTTTGTTAGCCAGGCACCATCCACTTTCTTCACCACATTTGCTTAAGCACCCATTTTGTCTTCAGTGGTCATGTTGGGAAACTGTGTATCAGAGTGCCAGGTTATTAGAACAAAGTGTTCTTGCATTGAAGGAATAATTGAGTAGAGGCCCATTGTCCATCTGCTACCTTAATACTTAAGATATAATTATATGTACATAGATCTATTTCCCTATCATCATTTATAAGTATATTTACATATGTGCATGTCTGTATTTAGACATCTATAAATGCCCTTTGCCTCCTAGTTCTTTCCTCTATTTCCTCTCGGGTATATTTCAATTGATCAAACACGACCAGGAATGCTACACCCTCCTCATTGTCAATTTTACTGCTATCTCCTGCCCCTGTCATTATAGGCTCACCATCCCCTCCCCCTGCATTTTCCTTTTCCATGCCCCTTGGAACCATTGGTCTAGTGCTGTCTCCTTGGGATTGCTTATCCTGCCTCTCTATATAGATAGATACCCAAAGAAAGAAAGAGAGAGATCATGCAAATAGTTCTAAGTCTAACAGGGATCCTTATCCAGAGTAGATGAATATCTCTCTGTTGCATAACAAGCAGGCCTGTGATAATCCATCAGTCCAATCACCCTTTCTTTCAGATTTCCATATCCCAGACCACTTACCCAACAATACTTATACTCTTTTAGTCTTCATCATTCGTGACCAAGGGGCACACCTCCTGCAAGACCCCATTGCTCTTCCTGAAGTCAGGGATGGAAAGGTCTAGTGCCCCCCTGCCCCCAACACACACCATACAGACACTTCATTACACCTTTAGACTTTCATGGTGGCCACTTTGTGAATAACCACAAACCAGTTTGGATGAGATGCCAAGTGCTGCCCCCAGCTCACCCAGCCCCACCCAAGTCACAAGTCTACAATCGGGATTAGCCAAGGATTTTGTGGCTTTGCTCCCATTGCTGGTCTGTTGCACTCCCCTCTTGGTTTGCCCCCCATGTGGGCGGGTCAGACCAACTGATCTCCCTGAATTGAGTCCTCTGTCGTGCTGTCATCTAGGGAGGGAAACCTGTCATCTCGCCATGTTTTGAGCTGAGGCCGGCTCTGCAGTCCACTCGGTGAAGGAGCTGCTCTGAGCAGGAACGTCACCCTCAAGGATTGACACACCGGAATGAGGTCTACTCTTTCTGTTCCTTTCCTGTGAAGGCATAATACTCTCCCCTGGTTAGATTAGTGCTCCGGTCCCCCATTGCCACCCTTTTCTTCCCCCATCCATCTGTGGACCTTAAAAGCACATGAGAGCAGGGGAAAAGATAAGACTCATTCTTTGGGCCCCAAAAGTTTTTTTTTTTAATTAAGGTGTTAATCATTATGATTTAATTTGTTGGTTTTAGTGTAAAAACAGCTTCTGGATTCACTGACTCCTCTCACTCACTCACACTCACTCACTCACTCACTTACTCACTCACTCTCACTCACTCACTCACTCACTCACTCACTTACTCACTCTCTCACTCACTCTCATTCACTCACTCTCTCACTCACTCACTCTCATTCACTC
>NW_022103938.1:1278265-1286343 GCF_000313985.2 Echinops telfairi
GAAAGTGGGGTTATTTTGAGAATAATCAGACTTTAGAAGTTTATTATTATCTGCAAGTCAGAGGTGTTAAGGCTGTTTCATGGCCTTCAAAACTGTTTTGTACATTACCCTGAATAGCTTGTATGATACAGCAAATATGTACTATAAATTAGTTTGTGAAGCTGAAGGGCCAGAATCAAGCTTACTAAGGAGGAGTGGTTTTCCCATATCTTCACAGAATAAAAGGGATTAAAAGATAGTTCTGAGTCCGTTTGCATTGGTAGAATTCTACGACCTATTCCTAGCTACCAAATGATAAAACCAACTTAAATATTCCTTAACACTTTTACCCTTATTCTTTTGTGTATGTTTCCCATTGCTTGGTAATTGAAGAGAGTAAAATAAAGTGACCATAGCTGAGTGAATTGACCTACTGCACTGTGGACATCTGAGGAATCCTCTAACCACCCTGTGCAGCACTTCCTGCAGGTTGGCCTAGCTCAGGGTGATTTCAAAGAAAATGTTCACAGAATTTTACACAACAGCCTTTCTACCATTTCCTAATATCATAGTGATACAGTAACATTATACTTAGTGATCATAAATTGTATCATGAAGGCCTTAATTATATTTTCAAATAATACTTTCTGTTAGGGAAAACATTCCATTTCTCCAAATCAGTTACTGTTTTCTTTTGACATGGTATTTTTGCCTTGACGGTAAATTTCAAGCTTTTTAAACTGATTTGCTAGTATGAAATCCTTGCAATAGGATATAACATATCCCATATTGTGGCTCCAAGCTATTCAGGGTAATGTACAAAACAGTTTTGAAGGCCATGAAACAGCCTTAACACCTCTGACTTGCAGATAATAATAAACTTCTAAAGTCTGATTATTCTCAAAATAACCCCACTTTCATGGCATCCTCTTTGATTCTGCCCTCCTTTAGCTAGAGAACCTCTGAAACGATGCATCCCTCCATCATGGCATTTAATGGGCCAGAAGCTGTTTTTTTTCTTCTTTTTTTGTGAGAGAGTGAGTCAGTGAATGAGAGTGAGTGAGAGTGAGAGAGCGAGTGAATGAGTCAGTGAGAGAGTGAGTCCATTCACAGACAGTCCATTCACAGTTGGTCATGAACTTCCAGGGATACCTCCAGGGGATGGTTACCAATTGGTTAACTGTGCATAGCACATAGCAGTACATCATTTTCTTTTTCTCTTTGGATTCTTATCAATGCTTATCAATCAACTGTTACTTTAAAAAAACAAAGAAAGTTAACTTATGCAAATAAAATTATGACTAAAAATATAATTATTAGTCATCTACTATCTGCTAATGGAGTCTTAGTGGCACAGTGGTTAAGTGTTGGGCGCTAATGACACAATTCCTGATTAAAATCCACTAGCCACTCTGAGAGAGAAATGAGGCTTTGTGCTCTGTAAAGACTTACAGTCTCAGAAACCATGAAGAGCAGTTCTACTCCTATCGGATGCCTGTGAGTTGGAATCAACTAGTTGGGAAGCTCTGCTGAATAACATCTACCCCAAGTGACCCTGATTGTATTTGAAATACTGGTGGCATCACGTCCAGCATCACAGCAACACACAATCACAATATGACCAATTGACCGAAGAGATGTGATGGGGTGAATACTAGGTCCCAAATGAAGGTTAAAAAGTGTATCAAAATTGGAAATGTTAAGAATAAACAAATTGGTCACTTTTATTGCGTCCAGGCTTTTCTGAGAACAATAAATCAAAATTGCTATTTGTGCCAGGTATAAACTTTAACAAGAAAAACAAAAATTTAGGAAGCTTTTCAAAATGTGCTAACAGTGGGAACTTTTCCAGAAAAATATCAGGCTCAGCACACAGATTTTGTCAGTCCCACACAGACAAGAATACTCATGAACCCAATGGCAGAAAGACCCCCACTTGCTAAACCCATCCCTTTAATTACGGACATATCTAAGACCCAATCAAGGTCCAAGTGGCACTATGTATGAAGGACTAGTCTATGAAACACAAAGTTGACAGCTTAAACCCACCAGTTGGTCCCATAAAGATTTGCAGCCTTGGAAACCCATCCTCTGACATGTAGATTGCTGTGTGTCAGAATAGACTTGATGCCAGTTGGTTTAGTTTTTTAAAAAACTCAAGTCATTGTAATCTCTGTACTGACAACCCTCTAAAACTGCTATTAACCACCCCTGACCGCCACTTGTGCTGCTTGAGCAGATACTTTGCCAACTTTCGTAAGAATGACCACTATTCTCAAACAACTTAACTATTATTAGTAATACACTCTGTTAACTATTTGACTCATTAACCAATTTTACATTTCCATTTCTTATACTTGGGATTCCTTCTATTCAAGTAAGTACGAGAATCAACATTGTCCAGATTAGCTAGAATGCAGAAAGAGAAATCCGGATACAGTAAGATTTGAGGCAGCAAACACATTGAGGTGCCAAGTCATGAAACTATGCTTTCACTTTATCCAAATGTCATTTACAATCCATTTTAAAGGATTTAGATACGGGAATGGTAGAAACAACTTTTTTTCTTTAATTGTTTCAAGAAAGCTCCCCAAATGACTCCACGCCCCCTCCCTCTGCCCAGAATATACAACTAAAAAATTCAGAAGATTCAGGATGAACCTGTTTGTTTATATACATCAACCGACGCAGCAACTTTTCAGCATAGAAGATTCCCAATGTTTTTTCTTGAGGGTATGTTCAGTGACTTATTATGTATTCCAAATTAAGTTTGGTATTAAACTTAAACTTGGAGAAAATATGTTACATAAAAATTTAGTTGGTAAAAAAAAGAAAGCAGCATTTTGGAGCTTCTATTATATCCCAAGCAAAGGGTCAATACTTTCATTTTGTCAATACAAGAATAACTTCACTGTACTATTAACATTTAGGAACAGACTCGATGGCAGTGAGGTTTTTTTGTTTTTCTTTTTCTTTTGTGCATATCCAAGGAAGGATCCTTGATAGCACAGAGACTTCCCCATTGAGTTGCTAACCACAGGGTCAGCAGTTTGAAACCACCAGCTAGTCAGTGGGAAAAAGATGAGGTTTCCTACTCCTATTAATTTTATAATTAATTGTGTGTTAGTCTGCATTGACTAGAGAAACAAATACAGAGACACTCTATGTGTGTAAGAGATAGCTTTATATCCGAGAGTAATTGTATTTTAAGAAAGCATCCCGGTCCAGTCAAAGTCCATAATTTCAAAATTAGCCCATAAGTCCCATAATAGCCTATATGTCTGATGCTAGTCAATAAATTCTTCTCCAGACTCATGCAGCACATGCAATGATGCTGAAGCAGGAAGATCACAGGGCAGTGGGTGAAAAGTCTTGCGGAAGCATCTCAGCGCTCGCACCGCTCTCCATGTGGCTCCTCCAGATCCAGGACTCTGGCTGCCATCAGCATAGCTTCATGTGGCTTGTCAACAGAATGTGAAGCACAGAGAGTATGTGTCCTGCCTCTAGGGTGGCAGATAGGAGTTCCCAGAATCCTCAGGAGAAGACCATGCCCACACAGAGGCATCATTGGCCTGATTGACACACTAGACTCCACTCCTTCACTCAAGTTGACAGGAGATTATGTAACCACCACATCTTGGAAAACCAAAGGGGAAGTTCCACTCTGCCCTACAGGGTCGCTATGAGTCCGAATCCACTTGATGGCATGAGTTTGGGTTTTAATGCTGTTGCTTTGAGTATCCAAGGAGACAGAGTGAACCTTGTCTGACACAATCTGTGCCCTTCCTGGCCCGCCCCCCGCCCTCAGTACAGGTCAAGGGGCATTTTATAGGGAAGGCTTGGAGGAGGAGATCTTCTGAGACAATCATGCACCAATGAGTCACTGGGTGAGTTTAAAAGAATGGCCTTCTTGTTGTGTCACTACCATACGTAAACCTATATATATATAAATATGCGGGGGAGACGCCGACATATCACTCTGGGAACAAGTCTCAAAGAGTAATGGTGCGTGAATAGACATCCTCTTGCCCCATCCTCAGAAGCCTGCTGCATGCCCATGCAGTGTGCCACGTGCCCTTTAGGCTCCTTCAGCAATGGAGATTTAGCCATACCGGGCTGCTCCCAGGCTAGCAGGAGTAACTAGCTGGTAGGCCTTTTTATGTTTTAAATTTTTTAATAAAGAAATATATGCCCATTACAAATCCTCCACAGCATTCAGAGGAAAGTAAATTACTAATAATTTACATTAGGAATGCTCTTTCTCATCACAAAGCTAGAGCCAGAGAATGCCAGAATTGCCTCTCTTGCTTCCACGAGGGGAGGAATCTTGACAAATTATAGTGTGATGGACATGCGTCAGGTGTTCCACTTGCTGTTTCTTATGGCTAGAACGCTCTCATTTCAGAATTTCTCCAGCTCCATTCTCACATTAGCTACCAGTGATTTCTTAAAGGCCCACTACCAAGGACGCTGAATTTAACACCATATTTTACGTTGTCCTGGAGCATGCCCTATTATTGTTTTTGACTTTATTTTTTCTTTAAAGATGCAAACTGTGTGTATGAAAGAGCTGTACATTTTCTTGGAAAATTGGAATTCAAAGATAATAATATATACGGTTTTTTTTTGTTGATTGATTTCCCACAATACTGAGGGAAGGATTTTGTGATCCCAGTCGCCAATGTGTACTAAGTACAGTTTTTGTCCTTAAAGAAGTCATAGCACAAATAAATATTTACTGTATGAATAGATTCCAATAGATATTAATATTCTTTGAATTAAATAAAGTGCTTATGTTGTATTTTGTCCTTAGAATCAGTCAATTATCCAAAGATAGTTGCTTTATTAAGGTCAGATGGGCATTTAGAAGTCAAGTTATAGAGATGCTTATTATTACTGGAGTCTCATTAGTTCTAGATTCATCCAGTGAACAGAGAATTAGGAAATGTAGAAAAACAGACAGACAGATGGATTGCTAGCTAGCTACATACCTACATACATATGGACATATATCTATAACTATTATCTCACGCTGACATCTCCCATTCTGATGCTATACTTCACGACTATGACTATTCTGGTCTTCCACGCTTCTATATTTGTAGGCATTTTTTTTTAATTGAGAGAAGCCTGGCTTTTATCTGTAATGCATTAACCTGCTTGTTCAATTAATTTAAGATTAATCATATTCATAGTATTCATACATTTCTCCCGTTCTCTCATTTGTCTATTCACCAGGCTTGTGAAGTTTCTGTTGTGTGTTGTGCACACAGAGAAAGCAGAGGATAGAAAGGAACTGGGGTTTTGTTCAGTGTCATAATTTTTTTATAAATTGAAAATGAAGATGTGCTGGCATTAACTGAACAGAAAAGGTAATATATTTTTTAGCATAAAAATGTAAACTTTTATCCTGGATTCCTTGTGTTTCCAGTTGCACATCAATGCTGCCCAAGCCCACAAGTCCAACATTAACCCACATGTCCGATACCAATCCACAAAGTCCTCCTCCATCTCACAAAACAGACGCAATGATGCCAACTGCAGGAGGAAAGTCGAGTCAGTGAATGTGTAAACATCCCAACACTGGCAGAGGTCTCCACATGGCTGCTCCAGCACCCAGGGCTGCCTGGGGGTAGGTCCATGTGGATACTCCTCAGGGATGTTTTGCAGGAATTAAGACTTACCAGCTGAAGCAGGGAACTGGTTAAGGCAGCTGCACCCTGGTCCGACCATCACAAAGCAAGAGACCCAAGAATTAAAAAGGCGAGGCTCACTGAGCCATTTATCCCTCTGCCCTTTAATTAATCCTACATGTGTTTATCGGCCAGGTTGGCACAATAAACTAACTACCTCACACGCCCTTAGTGTTTTGCCTCGGTGTGGTGGGGTCATATCAGGCTCAATTCCCACACTGTGCCCCCAGTGTTGTACCCTGTAGGGCTATGGGTCAGTGAGGGATATGGTGTGTCATACTGGGGCTGGCCATATGGTCTTCTCTGTGGATTGGCTGCTCTGAGCGGGAATATTGTCTTCAAGGCTTGGTGGACCAGGATGTGCTCCACTCTTTCTTCCTCCCCATTCATTTGGTCCCGTGTGCTCTGATCAGACATGCCCCTCTCCATGAGCTGCAGATTCAGTGCTCTTCTCTGAAATAAATTCTTCTGGGGGGAGGGGCAGGTGTCCATGTAGTTGGGATTGGGGCCGGCCCCTCAGACCTCTCCATGGGTTCCCTGTTCCATACTGGCATGTTGCATTCACATCTTGGAGCACCGGGTTGAAGTCTGGTCCCTCTTTCCCTGTGGAGATATAAACAATACCCTCCCCTTGGTGGGTTCATGCCCTGTTCACCCACTACCTCTTATTCGCCCCCCCTCTTTTTTAGTTGGCTACCATGTATATCCCTGATTTATCACTTTGAAGTATGCTGTCCACATTGATGGAAAAATATATAAAATAATAATGAATATATTTTGTAGAGTTCCATACATCTGAACAAATCGGTGAGACATTCTTGCTAATGACACAGAATTGTTGTTGTTATTAGTGGCCATCAATGAGTTCCAACCTGTTTGGACCCTGAGCACAGCACGTAAAAACACTCTTCAGTCTCAGGCAATCCTCACAATCATTCCTATGCCTGAGCCCATTGTTGCAGCCACTGTGCCAATCCATCTCCTGGAGAGCCTTCCTCTGTTTCGCAGGCCCTCCAATTGACCAAGCATGGTGTCCTCCTCAAGGAGCTGGTCTTTCCTGACAACATGTCCAAAGTATATAAGATGAAATCTCCCATCTTTGCATCTAAGGCACACTATGGGAGGACCTTTTGTGAGACATATCTCTTTGTCGTTTTTAGCTGTCCATGGTACTTTGAACATTCTTCTCCAACACCACAGTTCAAATGCATCAATCCATCGATCCTTCTTCAGCCTTCCAATTTAATGCTCAACTTTCACATGTATGTGAGACAATGGGAAATACTATGGCTTGAGTCAAGTCCACCTTAGTCCTCAAAGTAACATCCTTGCTTTTCAATACTCTAAAAAGGTCTTGCATGCAGATTTCCCCAAAGCAATGTGTCTTTTGATCTCTTGACTGCTGCCTCCATGAACATTGATTGTGGAGCTGTACAAGACAAAGTCCTTAACAACTTCAACCTTTTCTCCTTTTATCATGATGTTAGCTATTGGTCCAATTGCGAAGAAGTTGACCTGCCTGGCATTGAGTTGTAATCCGTACCTAGGACTGCAATCCTTGATCTCCATCAACTAGTGCTTCAAGTTATCCTCACTTTCAGCACCCTGAAGCCACATTCTTCCTCATGTAGGCAAGCTTCTCCGATTATATGCTCAGCATAAAGATTGAACAAGTATGGTGAGAGGATACAACCCTGGGACACACGTTTCCTGGTCTGAAACCACGCAGTATTCCTTTGTTCTGTTCGAACCCCTGCCTCTTGATCCACGTACAAGATCCGTATGAGCAGAATGAAGTGTTCTGGAATTCCCACTCTTCTTAAGATTATCCATAGTTCATTATGATCCACACAGTAGAATGTCTCAGCATAGTGAATAAAACATAAATAAACAACTTTCTGCTATTTTCTGCTTTAATTCAAGATCCATCTGACATCAGCAATGATATCATCCTTGTTTCACATCCCTTTCTTAATCTATCCTGAATCCTGGTTCCCTGTCAATGGAATGCTGCAACCATCATTGGATGGTCTTCATCAAAATTTTACATGCATCTGATATAAATGATATTATTCTATAATTTAAGCATTCTGTTGAGTCATCATTTTTTGGAATTGGTACAAATATGGATCTCTTCCAATTAGTTGGCCAAGTAGCTGTCTTTTCAATTCCCTGAAATAGATGAGTAAATAGTTCCGGTGCTTCATCAGCTTGTTGAAACCCTTAAATTGATAGTCCATCAGTTCCTGGAGCCTTGCTTTGGGCTAATACATTTGGTGCAGCTTTAGCTTCTTCCATCAGCACCATTTATTCTTGATTATATGTTATCTCTTGAAATAGTGGGAATGTCAAATAGCTCTCTTTGGCTCAGTGACTCAGTATTCTTTCCATTTTCTTTTTTTTTTT
>NW_022103938.1:1303108-1320468 GCF_000313985.2 Echinops telfairi
TTTTTTCCACCTACATTTCTTTCATCTTTGATTCCAACTTTGCCATTATGATTGCCAATAATCCTCAGTGCATCTTGGATACTTGTTTTATCAATTTTAGACTGAAGATGTTGGTAAAATTATTCAATTTCTTTATTACTAGCTTTAGTGGTTGTTGCATAAATTTGAATCATAATTTAATTTACTGGATTTCCTTGTATATGGATAGATCTTATGCTATTATAGGCAGCATTGTGTTTCAAGTTAGTCTTGAAATGTCCTTTTTGAAGATGAATGTGCCATTTCTCTTGAATCTGTCATTCCCGGAATAGTAAACATATGAGTTCCTGGTTCAAAATGGCCAATATCAGCTCATTTCAGCTCACTAATGCTAGGATATTGATCTTTCTGTGTTCTATTTAATTTTGATAACCCCCATCCCCCTAGATTTATACATTGTATGTTCCACATTTCAATTATTAATAAACATTTGCAGGTATTTCTTCTTACTTTGAGTCAAGCCCCATCTGCTCATGAATATTCTAAAGGCTTTACTTCAAAGGCTTGTTTCACCTCTACCATTAAAGTCTACAACTTTGGGAAGCCAACTCTTCTTCAGTCATATTTGAGTGCCTTCCAGTCTGAAATGATCATTCTCCTGCACACTCTGTGACAACATTCTGCTGCTACCCGTAAGGTTTTCAGTGTCTCACAACAGGTCACCGATACTCACAAGGCTTTCAGTAGCTAATTCCTAAGAAGTGGATAACTGATTCCTTCTTCATAATCTTAGTAAGACCACCTTGCTTCATCCGGAAGCTCTGCTAAAACCTGTTGTCTTTGGATGACCTAGTGGTATTTGAAATACCAGTGACATGGCTTTTAGCATCAGTGGCACACAACCACCACAGTGCAACAGACTGACAGACAAGTGGTGGGGGCTCTAGAGTAGACTGCTAGAATTTGAATCAAGTTATTTCATTCACAAACTGATTAGCAATGGAAAGTTGATAAACAAGTCTGAAACTAATTTCTGACACCAACTGTCCATTCAGTGCATTCTTTTTCGGACCTGAGCCACCCAGATCTCACCAACTGAGACCCTGGCCCTGACCTGGGGTCTGTTAATTTGCTGAAATGACTCACAGAACCCACTGAAGATCTTATGCTAATGCTTATTTTTATTATGATCTTTTTTATAGCAAATAGGTATTAATCAGGATTACCATAAGGAAGAGATGTAAAAGACAGGTCTGGCACAGTTCTGAAGGTAGAGCTGCTATGTCCCAGAGAAGGCACGTCACCCTCCCTTTGCCAACCAGGAAGCCATCTAACACTTAATGCTCTGGCCTTTTATTGGCAAATCATGTCTCCATAGACTAGTCCATCTGCTTCAAGGATGGGTCTTTTATGGTCTGGCTAACCCTCCTGTGTCAACAAAAATCCTTACATGTGGTCTGGAAGTCTCAGATTACCAAAGCACCTGATTTCTCCAAGAGTCATTTCTCTTGAGCTCAGGACAAAGATGACCTTACTTAGGCTTAAAATTAGATCCTTATTCCGCACTGTCTCATAGAACTCCTATGAAGATTAAATGTTTTATTAGAAATAAAATACTAAAGGGCTTTGAATAATGCCTAACAAAGTAAAATCTCAATGCATGTTAGGCCATGTAAGGTAAAATGGGAGATTGGATCTATTCGATGAAAAGGTTTGGGCCACACTTCCTTTCTGCTTTTGTAGAATGTGGCCATTGAACAATTGAGATCCTTTAGGATTTTGTACATGTTTATAGATCCTATCTCTGTAATCAGATTACTTGATATTCCAAGCCAGAAAAAGCACCAATTGTTTAAGAAAGCAAGTGGCCGTTTTCTTAATGCCAGGGGATTGATCTACATTGTTCCAGGAAGTCGGCTCAGCTCTGTATGATGATCTGAATCTGTCTAGCACGTCCAAATCAATCCAATAATGTTTGGTTACTTTAGTCTAACACGAATATGAGGCAATTGCTTCCTTATCTACTTTCTTCACTAGAAAAACCAATAAATTATACATATATATAAGCTCAGTTATATATGTAGGTATATATGTGGATATAAGACCAGGCATTTGCCTTGGGGAACTATAAAGACTGTTTAAATAAAAAAATTTTCTAAGGATTAGAAAGCATCTAGAATCAACAAAACACTAAGGTTTTTGTTGAAACCCTTTGAAAGCTTTGACCCATATGTGTTTCCTTTTGTCCATTGATCTGTGAAACCTTTAAAGTACCAAAAAGAAGTTTAGAAAAGAGCAATGACTGTTTTATTCCACAAAAAAATAAAGAAAGAAATGGGGCATTCTGGTGAAATCCTTACGATACAACGCAATCTTAATCAAAACAACACACTCCTGTGTTATATATATGTGTGTGTGTGTGTGTGTGTGTCTACCATGAACTAATTGTGAAGAAATCATAGCTGCCCAGTAAAACGCTGTTCACCCCTATGAGTCTCACAGTATCACCTGTGAGTAGTTTGATTTTCCCAAGGCTTTATCCTATTGCATCCATATTTTAAATGGTTGCTTCTTAAACAATTGACACATAGTTGAAACAAGCTGTGGCTTGAAACAGGTAGTATTTGTGTTATCGGCTTTGTAAGATGTCCAATCTTTTTCTTTAAAGCATTTCGTTGTCCAGTCTTGATAATACAACAACAGAAAGACAAACATATAGAGATTAAAAATGCTTCCTGGTTCAATACTTCAATCAAATTGCATTCAATATTATTTTTGCATTTCAAAGCTTAGGAGCATTGGCTTTAGTCTTTTAAATGGATATAGTCAGCATTGAACCTGAGGCTGACAGGACTGACCCAGAGAAACAGATCTTGCAGTAGGCGCATTGGGTTAACGGAGGTCAGCATTCTAAAGGAGAAAAACGTTTCCGTTCATAATTACAGGAAGTTGGCATTCTTTGAGAGATGGAGTCAATTACTTACTTTAGCACTTCTAGCCATAGTCCCTTTTGAGCTGTGCTGTAAATTCTAGCCTCTGTGCCTGTGATTGCAATCCCATTTTGGAGGGGTTTCCCTGCTACATGATTAAGAGGTGATGTATCCTTAGTGTCTCCCCTGCTAGAGGGCATGACTTTGATTTTCCCTGGGTGGATGGTCTAATGAAAGAGAACCGCCCCTCCATCCAAGCTTTTCCTTTTGTGACCTCCATTTCCTGACTGGGCATTGGGAGAAGCAAGAAGACTTCCTTTGACTTTCAGATATATTCGGCTTGCCTTTGCCTGACCTCCCCATTTGGGATTTAACAACACCTATAATCACGTGAGATAGTTCCTTAACGTTTTGTGATTTTCTGTGAGGCATGGCAGGACCCAGGGACATTGTGGGAATATAAAGGGCAGGGAATATAGTGGGGAGGGGGAGGAGAGGAAGGGGGGAGCAGTATAATATTTTGAAAAGTTGGACATTTGGGACATCTTTAATCTCCAACCCCTTGGGACTGGTCTGGAATTAATTCTTTTAATTCATTTAAAGAAATTATGACTGCACATTGCTTTTTTATATGTATTTACATGGCTTTCCCAAATACAATCCCCAGATAAAATCCATGGTTACTGGGTTAATTTCGACTCATAGCAAGCTTAGAGGAGAGAGTAGAGTGTCCAAGGCCAACACACATATTGGCGCCTCAGTTGCCACACTTGTTTCTGGGTTTGTCCTGCTAATTCCGAAAATGGTACCAGTCTTCCTCTATCAGCTCTAATTCTTAAGCTACAGAACATACACCACATGCTAGTTTTACTCTGCTCGCCCATAAAAAAGAAAAGAAGACTATCTAAGGCTAGCTAAGAGGACATTAAAACACCCTGATATTTCTTTTGAGGTGTCGACAAGCTAACTTTATTACACAGGCAATAGGAACCCCAATGCAAGATTTTAAAATAACTTTTTTTTTTATCCCTCTTCAAGCTTTATTGGTATTTTAATGTACTGTTAGCTAGCCTGAGATAGAGGAAGTGCACACTGCCTTTACTGAAAGTAGTTTATGTGGTACTAAATATTCAGGTCAAGTTATACTTTACATGGTGTCACTTGATCCAAAGATATATTTGAAGAGTGCAAATTACATGAACTTGAAATTTCCCCCAAGTGTTACTTAACACTTATTAGGAATTTAATAGCAGACAATTCCAATTTGTTATCTTACAAGAGGCCAGAAATTAGAGTTAGTGTACAGTCAGCATGGGGCCTTGAAGGTATAGAGCATTATTGCTTGACTGCTAACCAACTGCTAACCACCAGGTGAACGATTTAAGCCCAGCAGCTGCTCTGCTAGAGAAAGACAAGACGTTCTGCTCCCGTACCAACTTATCCTCAGAAAACGTCAGGACTTATAGGGACACTCTGAGTCATAATTAACTGACCGATGGTGGTGAATTTGGTACAAGAAATAGAGATTCAAATGTTCTGAAACCCAAAATGGGTCTGTCAGATTTCAACCTCCTTTATTCAAACTAAAATGTTGCAGTCTTGTTATAAAATGACACACATTCTCCACCTATGCACAGAAACCTAAAAGAAAAGTTAGAATTTTCTTCTAAAGAAGATTGAAGTCAACCTCGCCTGTGAAACGCTTATCAGGAAATAGATTTTGATGTCTATATATTAAAATGTGTTCTAAAAAGTTTATTATATAATTTGAAGAAGGAAAATCAGGTCTTCAAAATATCTATGAAAGTTGCTATGAAATCTTATATTTTCAGTGTTCTAAATCACCCTCACACCTTTCTAGACATGCCTTTTTTAAAAAAAATTATTTTATTGGGGGCTCGTACAATTCTTATCACAATCCATACATGGATCCATTGTGTCAAGCACATATGTACATTTGTTGCCATCATCATTCTCAAAACATTTGCCTTTTACTTGAGCCCTTAATATCGGCTCCTCATTTTTCCCCCATCCCTCTCCCCTCCCCCTCCCTCATGAACCCTTCATAATTCATAAAATATAATTATTTTGTCATATGTTACACTGTCTGACATCTCTCTCTGCCCTCTTCTCTGCTGTCCATCCCCCAGGGAGGAGAGTATACGTAGATCCTTGTAGTCAGTTTCCCCTTTCCACCACACATTCCCTCCACCCTCCAGGCATCGCCACTCTCCCCACTGGACCTGAAGGGGTCAGATATGCCTTTTTAATTTTCTTGTTCATTTTCCAGAAGAGTGGAAATGTGCTCTGGCTTGGTAGCATCCAACTGTTAGTCTTTGTATATATCGCACGGCATAGCCTCTCACACCAAAAAGAAGACTCCAATGCCAGCCATCTAAATGACCCATGTAGCACACACTTTTAAGATGTGTGAGCTGGAAGTCTTTCCCAAGGCCAAGGTCATTTTACTGCAAAGATGAATCCCGGAAGAGAATTGCTCCAGGTACCATTCAGAATCCCCACATATACCTATGATTACTGTCATACACAACCTGTAAGTATGATCATGTGACTATCTGTTTTAAAGCTTTCAAAAGCTTCCCATTGCCCCTTAGATAAAAAAAGTAAAAGTCCCTAACATGACTTATAATACCATGTATGGTCTGACCCTTGATGATGTCTTCATTCACATCTGGCATTTAGTGTTGCCATGCTAACTACGAGGTCAGCAGTTTAAACCTACTGGCTGCTCCAAGGGAGAAAGCAGCGACTATCTGCCTCTTAAAGATTTACAGCTTCAGAAACACTACAAAGGGACTATAATGAAGCTGAATCAACTTTATGGCAGTGGACTTGGTTTGGAATTTGGAGGCTTGTTCAATGTCAGACCCGGTGAATATAAAGGTTATCAGACCTTGAAGATTACAAACAGTTAAGTGCTCAGCTACAAACTGAAAGGTTGGCAGCTTCAATTCACCCAGAGCTGCCTTGGCCTTGACTTCTGAAAGGGCTTGACACTCTAAAGCACAGTTCCACTGTGGCCTACATGGGGTCACCATGAGTTGGAATGGACTTGTTGGCCATTGGCATGGTTCTGTATTCTTATGCCCTGTGACTAGGGTGTTTGTTTCCTTTATTTCCCAAGGAATGTCCATATGTGACCTAAGATGTGTTGCTAAACTAAATCTGTGGCCTAGACTTTCAAACCCTCCCCGCTGCCCCAGAACTTTCTCCACTCCCTGCCATCGAGTCAATGTCCACTCATAGTGACCCTAAAGGACAGGCTAGAACTGCCCCTGTGGGTTCCAGAGACAGGGACTCTTTATGTGAGTAGAAGGCCCATTCTCTCCCCAGTCTCCACGTTCTAGTGCCCTTAAAATTGAATTCATGTTTGATGCTTGTCTTTTCTCGCAAAAGGTGAACTTAATGGGGGCAGAAACTAAAAGATTGTCCCTTTTCTACTGTTTTTTGTTTGTTTGTTTGTTTGTTTGTTTGTTTAGGGCCTAGTACTGGTTGCACAATGGGTAAGCTCTTGCTTGTTAAACAAAACATAGGTGGTTCAAACCCACCCAGTTGCTCCCTGGAAAAAAGAATTGTCCAGCGGCTGTAAAACTCACATTCTGGAAAATCCTATGGGGAAGTTTCATTCTGTCAAATGGGGTCGCTAGGAGTTGAAAATAGACTCATCAGCACCTAAAAACAGCCATACATTTGGTAGCTGCTCGATAAATGCCTCTTAATGAATCTGACCAGGTACAACACATTCATACAATGATAACCTTCTTTCATGAAAATGGTTTGTAGAAGTCCAAATGGAAGCTGAGAGACCGTTAAGGAGACTATAAAGGGATATATATGTCAAGATGAAAGAAGTTTTGTACTGATATAATAGCTGGAGAGATAGAATAAAGAGAATATATTTAAAATATTAATATCAAATATTGACCAAGCTGGTTTAGATAAATTTTAACCCAATCGCTACAGTTAGAATTATTTGAAGTCTTTAGAAAATGAGTGGTTTAAGAACTTCTAGAGTATACAAATTTTCAGAAAATTTGTCTTAAAAATTTCCAATATGTAATCAGGTAGCACGTTAAAAAAATAATGATAATTTTCCCTTCAGTTTAAAAATGTTCACATAAGGTATTTGTATTTGAAATATAACTTCAATTATTTTAAGCCAACATTCATTTTATACTTAAGAATATACTTTTGACAAAGGTTATGAGGATTTACAAGGATTATTTTTACTACCTTTTTTCTACAAAATAAGAACCTACAGTTCTGGTCCAATTAAATTCATTTAAAACCTATTTGTGGAGTACCAGGTACATGCTAGGGATTAATCAACAAGGCCAAAACTTCACTATGAATAAGAAAAATGTGATTCTTGCCTTTCACAGCTTGATGTTTTTCAGGCATTTTGCTCTTTGTTATTGTTTTTGTATAATTGCTTTGTGTCATTGTACCAGTTCCTGGACTAGAACTGAAGTGCAGATATTTCAGCACAGTGTTGGCTTAGGAAATGTTGTAATCAAATTGAATTTCACATTACACAGAATTCACTAAAAGTTTCCTTGTTATTCAAATCTATCTTCCCCAGCCCAAGTCAATAAAATAAACGAACTCTAGCAGGAATTGCATCTGGAATGTTTACCTGGAAAGCATGAAGTGCTGAGGTAGAAAGTTCATTCTCCTGGGTCTGTTCTTTGATATCTTTGATGTAACTATAAAGCTGGCAGACTATACTGCTTATGGTCATACTGTTACATTTCCAGAAGAAAATGATCCAGCTAGGCTGTATTTAGGTTGGTCAAAATGAAAATAAGCTTAGTCAGTTTCTTTTCTGGGTGCATATCATCATAATGAATTAATTACCAAATATTTTAGGGCTAATTTATCCTGGCTGTTCCACAATGAGTTATTTTTACAGAGTGAGAAAGATGTGTTTACTCTGAGCTGCAATACTTTGATAGTGAAAAATGTTGGTGTCAAGAATGCATTTGTATCTTTAAGCAAGTGAAAGATGTTCTGCGAAGTGGATATACCTTGAAGACTCACATCCACTGGTATTCCAGACTGCAATTCAAAATAATAAGCTGCTAGGGGTTCTTGCTGTGTGGAGCTGTAACTTGCAAAGCCATCATCATCAGAGTGAAATTAGAACTTCCAACCTGGTCAAAATTAATTGGATGAAAAATTGTTCATCAATGTAAGTGTCATACATTGTGAAGCTTCTATTTTATGATCACTGGGACTTTCTTTCAAGTACCTCTGGAAGAGTTCAAATTGTCTTTTGGTGAGTCTTCGTGTGCGTGACTGTGTCACCCAAAAACTCCTTATGTGAACTGCATTCTCATTATAATAAACTTATGTTGCTTACCTAGAAATGTCTTTTTATTTAAGTCTGTGAGAGGCAAGACAATACAACTTTATTTAAATAAGGTTTAAGGACATAGTAAGAGGGCTATTTTCTTGTAGGGATTTAAGTACTATATTTTACAGATGTTGTTATTTTTGTCAAAGTGATTTATTGAAAATTAAATAAATCCATGTTGGAGATTTGCTACCTATTTATTTTCATACATTCCAATTTTTATTTTGCTTGGAGTGAAAGTAAACAGAATTTAGCCTTAATACAATCACATCTAATTGTAATTGTTCAAACTAACTTGGATTTTGTAGGCAGGGCCTTTTTGAATATTGACTAATGTTTGTAACAGTGTTATTTTACATTCATGCTGTAAGGAAATGTGTTATCACGACCTACTGATAACATGGTGTGGAGCCCTGGTATCGTGGTGGCTTCTGTCTTAAAACAACTAATGGGAAGGTCAGCACTTCCATCAGGATCCAGTCAGAAGCAGAAACCACACCAGGAATTGGAACAGGAAAATTTTTAACAGAGGATTGTTAATTGAATATGGTAAATAATATAAATGATCAAACCTCTTTGGTTCAATGCTTTTAAAGAAATATGAATGTGTAGATAAGACAGTGTGATTTACCTGTTTAAGAATATTTTTACACTTCACTAAAATGGTAAATTCGCTATAATATATATACATATGATTCTGGTAAGTATATTGAAAGTTATAGTTTAAACTCATAGCTAAATTTATCATATTTATGGATTGATATAAATACATAGAAATGTGTTAGTAAATCTTTTTGTAGAATTTTGTGTATAAATGATGCACACGGTGACTAAAATAAAAATGTTCTCTTTTGTAAAAAATAAACTACCTAATATTTTCTGTGCCTTGATAACAGATGTCATGTGTATATTTTATTAACATTGTTCTTGATGTATTTCAGCAAAAAATGTAATGTTAAAAGTTGTTGTTAACCTTTGCTTCTTGTGATCTATTTGCAAAATATGCTGCAATATTGTACTTATATCTTGTTTCCTCTGGTAATACTTAATTTTGCCTTTCTCAAATTTAGGTCCCATTGTAGCAATAGTATATCACTAAGATGTCTTTTTTATGTGTAACCGGATTTTGCATTACCAGGAATGCACCTAGGGAACAATTTACTCCTCTACATTATTCAACGAAACTGAGATATAATAATAATAATTAAATATATACCTTTCCTTAATTATTTAAAATTTGATTATTTCAAGGCTTAGGATAAAAGAAAAAAGCATATAAATCTAAACGAAATATAATCTTCTTGAATTTATTACCTGTAAGTAAAATAATGTAATGTAAATTCTTCAGTGATTATGTAATTTTCAGATTAAGCACAAGCACTCTTATCACTGATTTTATATGTTAAATTTAGAATCCTAGAACCAAATATACAGATATAATACTCCCTTAAAGAGCAATGCATTTAATTTTTTTAAATTGAGAAACACTTATTTAAATACTTCAGAAGGTAGATTTCCTTTTACAGTTTCTGTCTGTATCCAAACATTTTAATTTCTTATATTTAAGCATACAGAAATTGGACCTTGATTCATTCACCAAAACGTGCCTACTAAATTCATTACATACTCTTTAGCTAAGTGCAATGATGAGAAGTAGAAACTAGTTTTAGTTTCAGTTTTAGAACTACCATCCTTATAATCGTCTGTCTTCTATTCTTTCAAATTACTCCAGCCTCTTTTTCAGGTGCTACATAATTCTTCTCAGAACATCTGACTGCCTTAAGGGACCAGATGATTAACTCATTTCTATTGAAATGAAGGATACTTAGGACTAGCCCTGGGGGAAGAGTGGATTACATATTGGGCTGCTAACTTCAATGTCACTAGTTCAAAACCACTAGTCACTCTCTAAAATCTTTCAGTAGAAAGATGGGGCTTTCTACCCCCATAAAGATTTATGGTCTCAGAAACCCACAGGGACAGTTCTACTCCATCTTACAGGGTCGCTGTGCGCCAGAATCAACTCATTGGCGGTAAGTGAGTGAGTGAACTGTTTGGGCCAGGTCCAGACCTGGCAGCCCCACCTCCTCTCTGGCTCCTCAGGAAGATGAAACCTCAAAGCCCCCATTCCCAGCCTCTCGGGAGGATGGATGACCTATTGAACTATGCAACGCCTGCCCCAACACCCCAAAGAGCTTATCTCTTCAGGTGGGGTTTGTGTAGCCCCTTCCCCAGCACCCCAGGAAGCAATTTATCTTCCCAGGCCGGTTTGTAGAGCCCCTTTCCCAGCGCTCCAGAGAGCAGGTTTGCAAATAAGATGACTTCCCATGGGTCGCATCCTGACTCAAAGCCCTGCAGCTGCAAGCAATAAAAAAATCTCCCTTCCGTCTGTCAACTAATACTTCCTTAGCTCGAGCCCTATGTATCTCCCACCGCCTTACTGATAAGCTGCGATTTCCCTGACCTAACTCGTTGGGTCTCGGAACCCGCCCAAGAGCTCAAGATGCTCCGGTCCCTTTCTCTGCTCTCCCTTCCCTCCCATGAGTTCTTTCCCTGCCTCAATACAATCTTTCTCAACTTCACATTCCTGGCCAAATTCTTTCTCTGTTCCACGCCTCTGTCTCCAACCTCTCATAAACTACCAATAGAACTGTGTACTTCTAATGCTTAGAAGACTATACATATTCATATTATGGATGATGAAAAACACGTGAGTCTGTTAGTCATCTGGCTAGAAAAACACGTCTCCACATGCAGCTGAGGTTGAAGCAGGTGGGTTAGGAATAAATGAGATCTTTTATAGATTTGAATTTATTTTAGTTTATGATGATAGCATGAATTGCTTGTTTCCTTAGAAGTAAAAATGGCAATGAACAATTAGCCTGTGATTTTAGGCCAGAGAACAGGAATGCTTGTTAAAACAGAACTGGACTGAATCTTAGTCTTTTGAGTCCCAGGGAGTAATAAAATAACTCACTGTATTATGCTGTCACTGGCGGTCTCCCCGTCCAAGAAGAATGACCACCACTAACCAGAGCAGAAAGTAGTGTCTGGATCAGTACCACACTAACCCAGTCTCAACATTCTTAATATTCCTTTCCCGATTGCCTCCTTTTACCAAATAAAAATTCCCCCCCTTCTTCACTCAGGGAAGCCATTAACAGTTCTCAACCTGTGGGTTGTGACCCCTTTGGAGATCAAACGACCCTTTCACAGGGGTAGCCAGATTCATAACTGTAGCAAAATTACAGTAATGAAATAGCAATGAAAATAATTTGATGGTTGGGGGGTGTCGCCACAACATAAAGGTTGAGAACCACTGCTTAAAGGGAGCATGGTGAAGAATCTAAAATATAAGTACGATAAATGGCCCTAAACCCACATTTGTCTTAGCTCACAAGCAATGATTAAAAATCCTGAAAGAGATATTGCAAGATATTGAAAGTACATCTACATGCATGACCCAGATTGAAAGTGCCATCATATTGCTTACACAAAATAAACCAGTCACAGTCTAAAACAATCACAGCCAATTTAATTTGAGTTGCTTTTTAAAATGTGCACTTTAAAAAAAAATCATTTTATTAGGGGCTCATACAACTCTTATCAAAATCCATACACACATCGATTGTGTAAAGCGCATTTGTACATTCATTGCCCTGGTCATTCTCAAAACATTTGCTCTCCACTTAAACCCCCGGCATTAGGTCCTCATTTTGCCCCTCCCTCCCCACTCCCCCCTCCCTCATGAGCCCTTGATAGTTTATAAATTGTTATTTTGTCATATCTTGCCCTGTCCGACGTCTCCCTTCACCCACTTTTCGGTAGTCTGTCCCCCAGGGAGGAGGTCACATATAGTTCCTTGTAATCGGTTCCCTCTTTCCTACCCAATCTCCCTCTACCCTCCCTGTTTCGCCACTCACACCACTGGTCCTGTAGGACTCATCCGCCCTGGATTCCCTGTATTTTCAGTTCCTATCTGTACCAGTGTACATCCTCTGGTCTAGCCAGACTTGCAAGGTCGAATTTGAGTCATGGTAGTGGGAGCGGGGAGGAAACATTTAAAAAGTAAAGAAGAAAATAATTTATTCAATCAGAGAAACCACATGATAAAACAAGTACACTCTGCATAGCATCTCCTAAGGAGTGGTGTTATTAACCTGATCGAGCAGTACTGCCAGTAACCCACGGTCAATCCATGGGAGAAATTGGAGGCATTGTGGTGCCTCAAAGATTTATAGCCTCGGCCATCCTTTATAGAGAGTTGCTAGGTTTCAGAGTTGAGTCAACGGCAGTGAGTTTGTTTGCTTTCTTTGAAGGGTTAGGATCCACTCTATGGTATTAAGTTTTATTTGTTTTAACCAATAGCCTTGGACTCAGCTCTGACTCATAGTGACCTCATGTGCATCATAGTTGTCCATCAGACCTTCAAAGGCTGAGTTTTCTCATGTAAATCATCAGAGCTTTCTTTTGAAGCACCTCTGAGCTTGTTCACCATTTGCACCACACAGTTTTCAAAATCCACACGTACAGCTGTCAAGTCTGGTCTGCCTCGTAGCAGAGACCCTATAGACTGGAGCTTCCCTGGCTGTAATTTTTTAATGAAAGCAGATAGCTTTATCGTCCTCCTGGATTGGCTGGGGTTGAGGCCAACGCTTACTGACAGCCCCACCAGGGCAGGTTAGTCAACCGACTTCTTAAGGATGCTTTCTCCTACCTGCCATGAAGATTACAGCCTTGGCAACCTTACCAGACCACTTCACTTTGTCCAAGGTCATTGTAATATTCACTATAGCCAATGGCCGCCTTTTCCCTGGCTGTTGGGATGATGGCTTCAAACCACCATGTTGGTTAGCAGCTGAACATTGAGCCACAGCCCCACTAAGCCTGCTTCTTAATTTCATAGATCAGGGATAATAATAATAATAACATCAATAAGAATAAACAAACCAAGCAGTATCCAATTTCACGTATTCTGAAGGGAATCAAGAAAGTATTGCAAAAGGCCAAGTTGGGGTTCATGGTACCAAATAAACCTTTTGGATCGATACAGAGTTTTATTTTCTTTCTGTTTTTCTGGCAATCTAGTGAGCTACAACCTGGGCTGCTAACCACAAGGCCAGTGTTCAAAGCAACCAGTCATTCATGGGAGAAAACCAAGACTTTCTGCTCTCATAAAGACTGGCAGACTCAGAAACCCATAGGGGACTCTGTCCTGTAAGTTCACTATACGTCAGGATCGACTCCATGGTCCAGCATTTAGTGTTTAAGTTTTCTGTTTTCATTACAGAGGAACAAATGCAGCCATAAAATAAGGAAATATTTAAAGCCACTAGGTGGCAGAACAGAGCTCATCAGAAACAGAAGTTATTTGAATCACTGCCAGAAGTACACAGACAAGGGAATGTTAATGGCATTATGACTTTATGGGTGTTTTGAACTCAAAATTTTATTTTCCTAAGAATTATCTTTTTACTTATACTTCTTAGGTTTTTTTCTTTTGCTTTCTGAATTGTGTGGTATAAAGGGTAAAAAAATACTATTGTTAACTCATACTTTTATTAAGGAAAAATAATCTGGTTGGTGACACTAGACTCGATGGTACTGATTATGTATATATTTTTGTTTTGGTGATGGAGACAGTGGTAAAAGCAAAAACTAGGCCAATATTTCTTTTCCCATCATCTTTGTTTGTCTAGTACTTTTTAAACACATGCAACACATGTGGAAGCACACAGTGGCCTGACAGAAAGATGAAGCCTTCTAACGTAGACTAAAAATAGTCTCTGAAACTCAGAGGGACAGATCTACCCTGTCTTCTGGGCCACTATGTTTCAAGTCGAAGCACATGACCGTGATGTAGAGACTCCCACCTTTGAATGTCAATGGTGAAAGCTAGTCTAGGGAAACAAATTTCACCCTCCTCCGATAACAAATCATGTAGTGGAGAACAAGTCCTAATTCACCTGCTAACTTGGTCCTACGGAGATCTCCACTTCCATGTATTGTTCAGTTCATACCCCAGATACCACACTGCCTTTCTCTCTCATCCATACTCACCCAGGGCTGAGTCAGTGGGTACCATCCACAAGCTTGGGAGTGCCCATGCACCCCTCACTAGAGACTAGCTTGCTCCTAATTTGGGGTTTTCCTCCACCTTTTCAGGGTACTAGTGATACACCCTGGCGTTCACATGACCACCTTCCCTTCAGCTTGCTCAGGCAGTACTTCTTCCTCAAAACACTCCTTAACCTCTGTGCCACTGAGTTAACACCATCGGAGAGAGTAGAGCTGCCGTGGATTTCTGAGCCTGTCAGTCTCTACAGGGATACAAAACTACATCTTTCTTCCATTGGGAAATCTGGTACTTTCTAAGGGCTATTGAGCTACTGACCTTTTGAACTGCTCACTCTTGTTGGGAGGGGCTGTCTTGCCCATTGCAGCCCTGTGTGCAACAGAAGCAAACTCCTCCCAGTCCCTGCCAGCCTCACCAGTGTCCCATGTGTGAACCCAATACCGCACCACCGTGTCAGCCCATCTTGTTGAAGGCCTTCCTCGATTGTCCTGAGCGTCCACTTTAGAAAGCATGGTGTCCTTCTCCAGGATTGGTCTCTCAGGATAACATGTCCGAAGTACCTGAGACACTCTTGCTATCCTTGCCTCCAGAGAGCGCTCTGACTGTACTTTGTCTGAGAATGATCTGTCTGTTCTTTTGGCAGTCCTTGGCACTTTTAATATCCTTTGCCAACATCGAGTTCAAATGTCTCCACTTCTATGGTCTTCCTTATTCAATGTCCAGTTTTCATGTGCACCTGAAGCAATCGAAAATACCATGGCTTGGGTCAGATGCACCTTAGTCCTCAAAGTAACATCCTTGCTTTACAACACTTTAAAGAGGTCTTATGCAGCAGATTTACTGAATGCAATGCATCATTTTCTTCTCTTGATTGCGGTTCCAAACATACTAGAATGCTATACTTTGATGGAATGAATAATTGAATTCATGGTAATTGCCATAGCTCTATTAATAGTCTTAATATAACCCAAAAAGGGATACAAATGAAAAGATGCATGCCACAAGATCCCCGAGGGGTGGTAGCAGCGAGATATCACACCCCAGAAAGCATGCGTGGTCGGCAAGTAGGAAGCTTTATCTGAGGGCTCCGAGCTTCTATTGACCTTGTCACAAGGCCATGATAAATTACACCAGACCTCCTGAGGCTTAGCAATTGGGCCACCAAGGATGCTCTGTTTTGTGTATCTTGGGAACTAATACAAAAATGGCAAATAGCTATTTTGCAAGGTTTTAGTGGCTGATATTTTGTCTTCTCCATTGTCTCTTCTCTTCTCATTATCAGCTTCTCCATTGTCGCTTCCCACAGAAGCAGTCGATTTGGTTTCTGTGTATTCCAGTGGAGAAGTCCATGGGTATACTTGCCTTTTGTGTTCTTGAACAGAGGTACAGGCAATGGAGGAGTCATTGGTCATACGAATCCCTGTCATGCTTTCTCCAGTTCCCTTCTCTTATGACTATGGTTCCAACTTTTGCATTCCACACACCAGTCATTATCAATGCATCTTAACTGCATATTTATCAATTTTAGGCTGAAAAGGCTGATACAATTCTTCAACCCTAGTGTTAGTGGTTGGTTTATACATTTGAATAATCATTATATTGACTGGATTTCCTTGTATGCGGATAGATATTTTCCTATCACAGACAGCATTGTACTTCATGAAAGATCGTGAAATACCCTTTTTTGAAGATGAATCGGATGTCATTCTTCTTGAATTTGATTCTTAGCATAGTAAACCATATGATGGCCTGATTTAAAATGGCCAATACCAGTCCGTTGCCGCTCACTGATGCCTGGGAGATAAATGATTATGTGTTCCATTTTATTTTTGACAACTTCCAGTTTTCCTACATTTGTACACTGTATATTCCCAGTTCTAGTTATTGATAGATGCCAGCTAAGTGAGATGTCAACTAAGTCCTCATGGAAGAAGCAACCAACATCTGTGACCCAAGGGTTATAATTCTAGGCTGAAAGAGGGAATACTATCAGAGCCTAAATTATGAGATTCTGGTTTGCAGAAGGCTATGGATGAGAGCAGAAGCCCAAAATATATTTGTGAGACCTACCCAGGAAAGAAGTCTCTGCTTTTTCCCCCTATCCATAATTGAGGCATGGGAATACACTGGGCACCAAACATAGCATCGGAGAGAGGCCTCAAGGAGATCAAAAGTATAAACCTGACTTGAACCCCTAAAACCTTGACACTAGCTCTCCCTCTGATACATGTTGCGCCCAATGTGGTTTTCAACATTTTCAGGTGTTTTTTTTTCCATATCGGAGTTTACCTATGCTGTATTTTGTGATTGGGGGTAACCCTCTTGAATTCTTGTTACATGATTTTCTGGGCTTGGGCATATTAAACCCAGGATTGATGAACCTACAGAGACAGCAGTAGAATGAGGTTCCTGAGATGCTTTGGGCGAGGGAAAGCAAGTGTAAAGAGGAGCTGATATCAAGGGGTTCTAGAAGGAAGACAATGTCTTGAGCTTGATTGGGGTGTTGATTGCACAATGCGACGTGATGGGATGGAACTGTGGGATGACATGATTGATATCTGTAGCCCCTCCCAGTCAGATGATTTGGGGGAAAGAAGATGCTTGCAGTTGCTTCTTCTCCTTTGGGGTCATACCTCACCAGCAGATGCAGATCCTCAAAGCTGTATCTACATCAGCGGTTCTCAAGCTGCAGGTCGCTGCCTCTTTGAATGACACTTTCACTGGAGTCGCCTGATTCATAACAGTCCCAAAATGACAGTGACGAAGTAACAACGAAAGTAATGTTATGGTTTGGGGTCACTACCACATGAGGAACTGTATGAAAGGGCCGTGGCATGTGGAAGGTTGAGAACCACTGCTCTAGATCATTATAGTCAGCTCTACGTTGAGAAGGGACTTTTTCTCGGTCATATTTTGAGAGCCTTCCAACTAGAAGAGCCCACCTTTTGGCACTGACTCCAACAACATCCCCCTGCTTTTCACAGGGATGGCAGTGGCT
>NW_022103938.1:1320568-1321853 GCF_000313985.2 Echinops telfairi
CGGTCATATTTTGAGAGCCTTCCAACTAGAAGAGCCCACCTTTTGGCACTGACTCCAACAACATCCCCCTGCTTTTCACAGGGATGGCAGTGGCTAATCCCTGAGAAGCCTAGTCCCTCTCCGTGGTCTGTTCTTACTCCGAAAGCTCAGTGGAAACCTGTTCCCTTTGCGCAACCCTGCTAGTATTTGAACTACCGGTGACATAGCTTCCAGCACGGCAGCAACACGCAAGCCACCACAGTACCACAAAGTGAGAGCAGTGGTGAAGACAAGCCACTGCCATGGAGTGGCTCCCGACTCATCTCAACTCAAACTCACCTCTAGCAAGTCCATTCTGACCCATACCATGACTTTATAGGACAAAGTAGAACTGCCCCTTTGGGTTTCAGAAACAGTGACTGCTTTTCACCAAAGAAAGCCTCACTTTTCTCCCACATAGCAGCTGGTGGTTTTAAACTGCTTCCCTTGCAGTGAACAGTCCAATGAGTAACCCAAGACAGCAATAGAAGACTTCTTCTTTTAACATTAAGTACATTAAAATGTGGGTCCGGCAAATGGCTCAGTGCTTAGATGCTAACTTAAAGCTCGGAGGTTCTTGGGAAGAAAGCCCTAGCCTCTGTTTCCAACAGGTCGCAGCCAGGAATGCCTGATGGAGTTTCCCCCTCGAGTTGAAATCAACTTGACAGAAACTTTTTGTTTTGTCTTGGTTAATCTAAGATCTTTTCTTTTATTCTCATTATATCTTCCAGAGAGGTCTGTCATGTTATTCCTACTTTTTGTTCCTTTGGCAGGTTTTGTTTGTTCATTTTGTGGTTAATTCAACCTCTAGGTATTGCATTGTTCACTCAGTTTGTTAACATTCTTCTAAATGAGTGACTTCTTGCCATGTTTGGGGGTGGCTAGATTTGGAGTCTATGTTGGCTAATGTGGTTACATAATCTGGTGTCAATTTGAGAATACTAAGAGTGAAGGGGTGGAGTTTAGTCTGTTAATCAGGTTTGATGACCTCATTTGGAGGCATGTTGGAGATAAATAGCTCACTGGGCACCAGACACACTCTCTCTGTGAGACATTCCTGTTGACAAGCCAGATGGAGCTACGCTGATGCAGCCAGAGCTGTGGGGCTGAAGGAACTATGTGGAGACCCATGCCAGGACTGAGATCCTTATACCACCAATGGATCCACAAGACTTTCCACCCACTGGCCTGTGATCTTCCTGCATTTTGCATCATTGTATGTACTGCATGAATCTGAAGAGGAATTTGTAGATTGGTATCAGACATA
>NW_022103938.1:1321953-1352025 GCF_000313985.2 Echinops telfairi
CTTTCCACCCACTGGCCTGTGATCTTCCTGCATTTTGCATCATTGTATGTACTGCATGAATCTGAAGAGGAATTTGTAGATTGGTATCAGACATATGGGCTAATATCAGACTTAAGGACTTGATCTGGTCTGGCCTGAGATGTTTTCTTAATGTACAATTACTCTTTGATATAAAGTTCTCTCTTACACACATATGAGTGCCTCTGGATTTGTTTCTCTAGTCTACCCAGACTAGCACAGATGATATATTAGGAGAAGAAATAAAGTCAAGATAGTAGCCTGTGGATAATCATCTGCCACTATGTAGAATGTGATATGCCAGTAGAAGTGGGCAGTAGGAGTAGATCCCAAGGTGAGAGTCCATGGCCCTGGACATATGTCTGACTAGGAGGAAACCAAGCATGAACCTAAGACCAGCACACAGTTCTTCCCTTCCAGGTGTAAACATACAAAAGTTTAACTTTATGTCTTTTGGAACTCCAGCATTATTTACAAAATAGAGAAAACCCCATATATGAACTAGTTTAATATTTATGACTGATATGTAGAAGTGGTTCAGGATCAAGCCCACTTACTACCATCCAGTCTATCCCAACTCATAATGACCCTATATAGATTTTTCAACACTTTGTACATCTTTATGGGAACAGACAGCTTTATCTTTAACCCCGGGAGCATCTGGTGGGTCTTAACTACTGACCTTGCCGATAATAGTCGAGCACTTATATGACCCCATCACCAGCGCTCCATGTGAGTAAGAGCAGTGACCTCAGATCCAGTAGATAAGAGCTTGTTAATGCTACTTATATCTTTGAGAGTTGGGGCAATATAGTCAACTTCCATCCAACTCAAGTCTCTGCATCTTTAAAATGTGGACCCGTATCATACTACCTCATGTGAGTATGGAGACGATTAATGCTTCTGACATGCTTGCCATTGTGTCTGGTGCCTAGTCACTGATCAATAAATTGTGGTTATTGTTTTTTTTTTCAAAAAGTTTTTTTAATAGGCTATGAGTTAATATTTAAGGAGTTGAGTGGAAGGTCTTATGTTGTAGAGGAATGCTCCCCTTGCCTTATTTCTACCACATGGTATGGGGTAAGATTAGAATAAATAGAGTTTCAAAAAGTCATTCAAGTGGCAGGTAAATGCTACTTCACTGGAAATACTTGCTAGGACTATTGTTTGTTTGGTGCATACAATATGTTAGACTGTTTCATTGCTCTAAGCCCCTCGATAGCTTTCATCAAGCAGACCTGAAACATAACATGGTCCAAAAATCCGTATTCAGCTTTCACCCCATTAGTCTTGAGGTTCATCTTCTGATCTCCATGTACACACTCTTCCATTCTACACTACCCTATCTGCTTTTTCTTAAAAATGAAAGTTATATTGTCATCTCAAGGCTGCTGTACTTGCTGCAGCTTTCTAGAAGGCCAGAGAACAGTTCTCTCTCCCTCACTTCTTCACATCTTGACTCCCATTTCATATAGTATCTTCCCATTAATTTCTTTTATAATAGTAGTTAACAACATCCAACTTTATATAATATATACTCATATTCACTTCATATTTGTTTTCTTGATGATATTCATAGTAATATATAAACTCCATGAAGTAAATATTGTTCTCTATTTTGTTCACAGCTGTATCATCAACACTTATAATATGCCTGGCACATCCCATCCATGCCCAGTTGGTTCTGACTCCTAGTGATTCTATAGACTGTAAGTCTCTGCATGAGTAGAAGGCTCCTCGTGTCCCATAGAGTAGCTGGCACATTTGAATTGCTGACTGTGCAATTAGCTGCTCAACATGCAATCCCTTCAACTACCAAGGCATGATGGATAAACTCTAGAGGTGCTTGCAATCTCATAATCTTCTTTTCTAAAAAAGTAAACTCTTTGCCTTCAAGCTGTAAACAAATTGGATCATTGCTCATAATGCTCTTTATGTGTTTAGCTGACTTCCTTTAAGAGACTCAGCACTGTTTTGCCCAGGAGCCAAGCCTCAACAGTTTGCCCAAAGAGCTCAGCTAGTTTCAAAATCATTTTGAGATCAGGTGAGAGTTCTGTAATGGCATGTTTTGCTCGGCATTATTCTCTTATGTGCACATATTTTCTCAGATTTGCTTTTAAGATGATATTTTATACAATGAGGATTTCATTCAGAGTGGACTCACATTCTAGACACATTGAATTGGAAACACCCGAGGAACCCTCAAAACATTCTTTATACTCCCTCTGTGAGATCACCAGGCAACACAGCCTTCCATTTGCAAGATAAGAACAGTGTAGAAGAAAGTCTTGCTCTTTCTCATAAAACAAAACAAAAAAATCCCAAACTACAACTTGTCTAAACCCAACTGCACTCATGTAAATCATCCAATTTATCTTGTCCCAGGTATGAAGTGGGCTGATAAAAGTATCTGATGAGTTAATGGTTTCTAATTTACTAGTTTCAAAATTGTATCAAAGGTACAACCCACATGCCCAGTTATAGAAATGACTATCAGAGCAGGGAACAATTGCTATATTACTGATACCAGTGACTTTTGTTCGATCTAAGAAGGCAATATTGTATCAGGAGGGTTTCACATGTGGTTTCTGCTTCCGTTCCAGGTTTCCTCCCCAGACCAGTGACAACACTTACCATCTATCACTTCATCTTAGATTTTTCCATTTCTTTTATGCAGAATATATTTTCTCTGGCACAGAAAAGTGATGATTTCAACAGTGTCCAATGAACTTGTTAGTGATCTGCTTCAGCATGTTTTAGCTTTTATTCTTGTAAGGTACAATAATTTATACGAGAAACTACCAGGTTACAATTACAGTCAGGTTTTTAACCTTGAATCTAATTGTCTCCCAGAAGTTATTTCCCTATTCCTTTGAAAAATGGAGGATGTTAACTGTAAACTTAACATTATGTGTTCTGAAAAGCATGCTCTGAAAGCAAATTGTATAATTAATATTTGTAGAGGGATTCGGACTAAGACAGGTTGCTGCTGCAGCAAGTTGGGAACATGTCCCTTTATACTGCTTTGTTCCTGTTTGTGAAAAAGTATGCTTTTCTGTATGTAGAAAAATGTTTCTTTGGAAGGCCTGTCTATTTTTCACCCGGACTATAAAAAAGGAAACACAATGAGGCCGTGTGCTTTTCTCCCCATTGGTCTTTACCTCAAATCAAATGATGGTCAGTCGACTTCACAGTAAATGAGGGTTGTTGCTGAGCCTCAAAGGAACATTGTAAACCCGTACATTGAAAAAGATAAGCGAACGAGGAGATATATAAATGGAAAAACTTGTTCCACTTCCTCCCGAGTGAGGCATGACACTAGTGTGTAAGGGCAGAGTCCCAAGCTCTGTAAGAAGACCAGATAAAGGGTGTTCCAAGTCCGTGCCTCTGCTGTCTCTCCCTCACCCCTCACAGGTCCACTTGTGGGTTTTCTCCATAACTTCCTGGGTGTCCAATATACTTAGAAATGTAGCATGCGCTTTGCCTAATTAATTGATCTGTTGCTTGAAAAAAATTCCGGCAAAGTGTAGTTTGTTGTTTCTCTGCTTCATTTTCATCTCTGCCCCGTAGCCAGGTTCAGGGACAGGCAAATGAGACAGACCCTCTGTGTGAAAACTTTAAGGGGGCACACAAACCTCAGTAACTAAGATAAAAGAGGAGGCTCTCTTCTCCTATTAAGAGTTCCAGCCTTAATCACCTTAGGTAGTGCCATATGAGTCCAAATCCATCCAATGTTATGGGTTTATGTCATAAGTAATCAAAATTAATATAACATTTTCCATGGTGCCATACACAAACTTTAAACCTTTCTGCCCTGTGCTCCAGAAGATCTGTAACCTTTTATAAAGGGTTTTATAAATGTGGGCTGTGGTTTCCGAGAAGATCTAACTTGGACTCTCAGAAGGGTGTCATCACTGGGCTTAATCTTTTCACACATTTTTCATGCAACTGCTTTCTCACATTACTGTACCACTGAAGCACCACTTGCCTTCAAAGCTCTACTTCAGTGGACAGAAAAATTAGATATACCGTATCAATTTCTATTTCATGCTCTGGTCCTTTCTGCACAGAAAATATAGATGTAATATATTTGAAATATGTTATCAACTTACATCTGATTTTTCTATTAAAAGAATCATTTCCCTTTATCAATGGCCTTTTTATATACTAGAGAGTTAAATTGACTATATACTGAAGGGATAAAATCATTATTATGTCTTTATTGTACTTCTCCGAAGCTTCACATTCACATTGGGGAATAGGCTTGGAACCTGCTCTAGCAAATATGCCACATTTATGTCAGGGTAATTATTGCATTGGCTATAAAATATTACTCTTTGTGTGTTTGATTTTGAGATTTAATTTATGATTATTGATCCAAGCAGATCATACAGCAAAATAATAACGATTTCTAAATACATACTGAATCTCCTGATTAATATGCATGGTCAGAGAGTTGATGTTGAGAACCGTGGATATACTTGAGCAAATGCTAGTAGGACCTCTGCTAGCTGACGTTAGGACTGGTCATGCTTATAAAAGTGTTAATGCTCTTAAAAGACCTTTGTGGCATTTCCTGTGTATAAAGGCATCTGGACAACTTTTGTTTACAGTCTAAATCTGAACACTGAACAGAAATTCTTATATACGTAGTTCCTTTTTATCATCCCTTTTGTCATTATAATGTTGAAAAGAAGATCAACAGTATTAAAAATAATGTACTAAATTTCACATTAAGTTTAATATTTGTGTTCATTTCTGAGTAGCATGGGAGGGTGTCCTTTCATTGTTGTGTTGTCAAACACAGAGAGTGTACACAAAGCAGCTACTGAAAATCAAATTCTTCCCTTTTCTATTAATCATTTTATTGGGGGGGGCTCTTACAGATCTCATAACAATCTATAATTCAATTGTATTAAGTACACGTATACATATGTTGCCATGATCATTTCCAAAATATTTTCTTTCTACTTCAGCCCTTGGTTTCAGCTTCTCTTTTTTCCCCTCCAACCCACCCTCGTGAATCCTGCAACAATTATATATTATTATTTCATATCTTACACCATCCATTGTCTTCCTTCACCCAATTTCTATTATTCGTCCCCTGGGGGGGTGGGGGTTATATAACCAACTTTGTGATCGGTTCCCACTTTCTCCTCCTTTCCCTTCTCCCACTCCCCTCATGGTATTGCTACTCCCACTACTATTGCTGAGGGGGTTATCTGTCCTGTATTCCGTGTGTTGAGAACTCTTATCTCTACCACTGTACATACTTCGGTCTAGCTGAATTTGTAAGATTACAACTGGGTCATGATAGTGGGGGCGGTGGGGGGAGGAAGCATTTAGGACCCATAGGTTGACCCTTATGAATGTTTCCCAGTTAACTGCACTGCACCCTGGTTGAATTGTCCCTTCCTTGTGACCCTTCTGTGACGGATGTCCAATGTCTACAGATGGGCTTTGGGTCTTCCCTCCAACCCCCTCATTTGCATCTATCTAATTGTTTGTTTTTTATCTTTTGATACTGGTACCCAATCGTGTCGATACCTCATGTTCACACAGGCTGGTGTGCTTCTTCCATGTGGGCTTTGTTGCTTCAGTGCTATGTGGCTGCTTGTTTAACTATAAGCCTTTAAGACACAAGATACTTTATCTTTTGATAGCCAGGGACCATTCGCTCTAGTCACCACATTTGCTCTTGCACCCATTTTGTCTTCAGTGATCGTATCAGGAGGGTGAGTATCATGGAATTCCAGTTTAGTAGAACAAAGTGTTCTTGTGTTTAGGGAAGCCTTGAGTAGAGGCCCAAAGTCTGTCTGCTATCTTAATACTTAACATATAAATATATGTCCATTGACCTATATCCCTATCATATAAATAAATATTTTTACATATATACTTGCCTATACCTATACCTCTATAAACAGCTTTGCCTCCTAGTTCTTTCTTTATTTTTTTTCACCTTCATATTGTCCCATTATGATGCTTGCCTTCAGCGCTTGTTAATTCTTATTGGATACATTGCATTTGATCAAACGCCACCAGACATTCTATGCTCTCCTGGCCATCAGTTTTAGAACTCTTGTTGTTCCCTGGTCCCTGAGTTTCTTGGCTCCCCATCCTCCTCCCTGCCCCTCCTCTCCCATGTCCCTCCAGAACAACCAGTCCCATTCTTTTCATCTCGGGATTGTTTATCTTGCCTATCTTCAATAGATAGACATAGGGCGAAAGAAAAAAAGAAAAACAATAACAACAACAAAAGCCTAGAAATAGTTCCAGGTCTGTCTGCTGAGCCTTTTGAATGTTTTCCAAGTGAGTCTGATGAGGTACCAAGCCCCATCCCCCAAGTCAAAAGTCTATTTTCAAGATTCCTCGGGGACTTCTTTACTCTTCTTGCTGCCCTGTGGCACTCCCTTCGTGCTTTGCCCTGCTGGGCCTGGGGCAGACCGGGCACACTTTCCAAGCAGTGTCTCCAGTGCTGCCCCCTTTAGCACTGTGCGTCGTTGAGGGGACATTTTGTCTTGTAGTGGGACCAGCCCTATGGCTCTCTCTGTGCATTGGCGGCTCTGACCAGGATGTCGTCCTGGGGGCTAAGTGGACCATGATGAGATCCACTCTCTTTCTCTCCTTCCCTTTTCTTAATTTGCGCCCATGTGGTCTAGACAGACCCGTCACTCTCCCCGGGCTATCTTCAGTGCTGTCCTCTGTTTAACATTCTTCTGGAGAGGGGCACAATATAGCTCGGCTTGGGTCCATCACCGTGGTCTTCTCTGTTAGTTCACTGTTCCAGGCTGGTAGGTTGCCCTCAAGGCTTGGCACTCTGGGTTGAGGTCTAATTCCTCTCTCCCTTTCCTCAGTGGACTCAAGTTGTACTTGTCCCTTATTGCATAGCATAATTTCCTTCAACTCTTCCAATGAGATGATGTGCTTCATACATTAGTCGTTGCTTTTTAGGGCTGCGTAGTACTCCATTGCATTCACATACCAGAGGGTTTTTTTTTAATCCTTTCTTTCTTTTTTTAAAGGGGTGAATTCTTTATTTATTTTTATCCCATGACTACTACATTGGCTGTTGGTTTTTCATATATGGCTTGGGTTATTTTAAGGAAGGAATTTTCCTTCCATTCCTATCTTCTTGAGTGGCTTAAACAGGAATGGGTGTTGAATGTTGTCAAATGCTTTTTCTGCATCTATCGATATTATCATGCAGTTCTTTTCCTTTTTCTTGTCAATGTGATAAATAATGATGGTGGAAAGTGAAATTCTGGAAGTCATGTATTCTTTTAAAATAATTTTACTGGGGGCTCAAACAGCTCTTATACATAATACATACATACATCCCCTGTGCCAAGCACATTTTTACATTTGTTGCCATCTTCACTTTCAAAACATTTTCTTTCTACTTGAGCCCTTGGTATCAGCTCCTCATTTTTTTCCCTACCTGCCCCACCCTCCCTCCCTCATGAACACTTGATAATTTATAAATTGTTATTATTTTGTCATATCTTACACTGAAGGCTGTCTCCCTTCACCCACTTTTCTGTTGTCTGTCCCCCTGGGAGGGGGTTATATATAGATCATTGTGATTGATTTCCCTTTTCTTCCACCATCTTTCCCTTCCCCTCCTGGTATGGCTACTCTCAATATTGGTCCTGAGAAGTTTATCTGTCCTAGATTCTCTGTGTTTCCAGCTCTTATCTGTACCCATGTAAATGCTCTGGTCTAGCTGGATTTATAAGGTAGAATTGGGGTCATGATAGTGGGGGTGGGGGGCTGGGGAGGCTTGGAAGCATTAAAGAACTGGAGGAAAGTTGTATGTTCCAACTGAGCTATACTGCACCCTGACTGACTCGTCTCTTCCTTGTGACCCTTCTGTAAAGGGATGTCCAATTATCTACAGATGGACTTTGGGTCTCTACTCTGCACTCACCCCTCATTCACAATGATATGATTTTTCTGTTCTGGGTCTTTGATGCCTGATACCTGATCCCATCAACACCTCATGATCACACAGGCTGGTATGCTTCTTCCATGTGGGCTTTATTGTTTCTCAGATAGATGGCCAGAAGTCATATTTTTATAAGGAATAGGCTACCCTTTTAATGGAATTATTTCTCCTTGGTCATTCAATAAATATTTATAAATAATCTATATGTCCCCACCCATATTAATTATGGGTAGAGTTAGGTAAGAAATTTCAAAATTGAAATATAAATACACATTAAAAACAATTCCCCCAAACATAGAATTCAAGCTGTGTGTTCAGAAAAATAAAAAAGATGGGCTCAATTTTCAGGTCACAATGTGTGGGCGGTTGTGGTAGTGGGGATGACGATAGATGAAACAAAATATATCTGATACCAAAAAAGCGCAAAAATAAGAGACCAATGAACTTAGGTGTCAAGATTGTGTTTGATGATATGTTGCATAAGTTAATTTTCTGTTAAGACCTAGACAGTGCACAGTGACCACTAGCAACTGCTTTGAAATGAACCATGTGAGGAGGTCTTGGATAAAGGGGAAGAAAACTGTGAAGCAAAACTCTAAGTCATGAAAGAGATCCAGCATCCTGGTGGAATAGAAGAGTAAGACTATGGCTCTTGGTCACCCATCAGGTCTGGAGCTGAACTTACTTCTGTAGTAGCGTAATCAAACCATTTCCGATGTAAAGGGCAGGATTGACCCAATGAGGAAGTTCAGAAGGCTCTGAATGAAGAGGGAGTGGGAGTAGGAAGCACCAGCAGGAAGCAGCATCAGTGATGGTACGTTGAGAGAATTGCAAGGGATGAAGTGAAACAAAATGTGTCTGATGTGTTGAGAGTAAAATTGATGACTCGCTCTGTAAATCTTCACCTAATTTATAGTGGAAAGTTTAAATGTTCCCTCTTGTTAATCAACAAAGTGTTTTTAGTAAACATATATTTAAATGCATGCAAATGAGAAACAGTAATAGAGATTACTTCTGAAAGAAGGAAAGTTGATTTATGTGTATTTCAAATTGTATTTGTTTATATTTTAATCTGATAGAAAGGAAATATGGGTAAAATTATTCGTACAAGTTATATCTTAGTGTTAACCTTCTGGATTTCTAGTAACTGTTTTTGTGTCATTTTAATTTTTCCACCCATTTTATCAGTTTGGTCTTGTCATGTTTCCCTGAATTCATCTAAAGCTGTTTCTATGTTTTCCTTGATTTTTCTGGAGCTTTATTAATCTTTCTGTTCATTGAGAAAGTCTACGTTCCATTATTTTTAATTCCTTATCATGGAGTTTCCGAGCCCTTCTTCCTGAGAAAGGTCTTCTGGCTCTGTATATTGGTCACTTGTTTGGGTCACTCTATCTTGTTCATGTGAACTGAAAGTATCTGTTATCGCTGAAACATTATGGTATGTTTGTATTTACTTGATGGTTTTATGTTGGTGAGACCTTAGCCGCTCATCACTTATCTTTTCACGTGTGGTAGAGAACGGGAGTGTGTGTGTAGTTCTCTGTTTGCTGTTCACATAGCGCAGTTGAAAAACTATTTAACAGGTGCTTTGAGCTATCTAGTGATGACTCATTGGTAAAGGAGAGAATAGTGGCTACTGCCCAGTATGTTTTGAAGCAGGAGGAAGGGTTGTGTTTGAACTGTGTGGCCACAGTTGCTGTCTCCTATTTGATGGGACAGGAATATTAAAATAAGGGGGAAATTATACAAAGAAAGAGAAAAACAGCAAAAGGAAATAAGGGGGGGAGGGGAAACAGCCTAAAAGGATGTGGAGCAACACAAATTCTACTTAATTCCTAGTGGAAATGAAAAATGGTATCATCACTTTGGAAGATTGTCATAGTGTCTTTGAGCACTAAACATAGGCCTTTTTAAAAAAGTGGTGGAATTACTCTGCACAACACTCTAATGGTCGGTATGGGAGATAGTGCCTCTGTCCAACTCCAGAGCTGTGCATGACAAACAGTGAATGGGCCTCAGTGAATAATGTGTCAGTACAGATTCATTAATTGTATGAAAAGTATCATATTAATGCAGTATTTTAATAATAGCAGAACTTGTTCTGGGAGAACTTGTGCCGCATAAATCTATAGGTTATTCAGAGACTCCACTTTCTGCGCAATTATTCTATAAATCTAAACTTCCCTTATAACTAGACTATTAAAAATGTTTACTCCTTAAATGTCATACTTTTTATCCTGCCTAGAATTCTAGCCAGTCATACTTTCTTCATGTAATTACTCCTATAGAGTTTGAGTTTCAGAGACGATCTAAGTAGCATTACACCCAGCAGTCAGTAGACTTAAATTATCGAATCAAATCATTGAATACTACAATGGCATATGAAAGAGACAGATAACCTAATTTCTCTGGGTTACCTTATTGCTGGAAGTTTGTTATAGATGTTTATTTAGGAGTATGAGATTGCAGATCTAATAAGATTAGGATGAGGAGTAGGTCAACATTTGAAATGATTCTGAACTAAATGGATAGCCTTAGAGAAACTTGGCCAAGGACCTTCAGAAGAGCCAGGAATGGCTATTGATAATTATGGGAATATTTACTTTAGATTTCTGTTCTGAAAAAAATTGTCAGATAATTCAAAATCCATACTTTTATTATATATTAAGAAATTTTCAGCCATGCTCCCAGGCCGACCTCTGCTGGCCCTCAGCCCCTTGGCCTCTTGGGCCAATTCTGCTCCTACCCTGCTGGGGCAACTGTTACAGAGCTCTTTCGGTCTATTGGTAAGCGCCCCAAGATACCACATGATCTAGCCACAGTGACACATCGCCCCAACTTTCAAGGATTCTATACACTATATTTGCATGGACCCACCCAATCACTGTGTGCGAGTCACAAAGAAGGGCGCTATTTAGTAAATCACTACACTGTAGATAATGAAAGGTTGAATTACATCTCACCTAGCATTTGTGTGTGATCCCTAGAAAGAAAGAGACCTGGAAGAAAAAAAAATGTATTCGAAAAGCCAATGGGAAAAGCTTTGGTATGGTGGGAAGAATGAAGGTCCCGTTCCAAACTCCTTTTGGCAAGAGTCTTCTGTTGTGAATGTCAAGCGCATGGGCTTTAATCGAGATTCTGCCACCATTCAATGAGGGGACATTTCCAATGACAGGGAGAGATGCAACCAACTTTATTTATTTATTTTTCCTTTATTTTTTTTTAACATTTTATTAGGGGCTCATACAACTGTTATCCCAATCCATACACACATCAATTGTGTAAAGCGCATTTGTACATCGTTCCTCAAAACATTTTCTCTCCATTTAAACCCCCGACATTAGGTCCTCATTTTTCCCCTCCCTCTCCACTCCCACCTCCCGCATGAGTCTTTGATAGTTTATAAATGGGTATTTTCTCATATCTTCCCCTGTTTGACGTCCCCCTTCACCCACTTTTCGGTTGTCTGTCCCCCAGGGAGGAGGTCACACACAGTTCCATGTAATCGATTCCCTCTTTCCTACCCATTCTCCCTTTACCCTCCCTGTTTTGCCACTCACACCACTGGTCCTATAGGGCTCACCCGTCCTGGATTCCCTATATTTTCAGTTCCTATCTGTACCAGTGTACCACCTCTGGTCTAGCCAGTCTTGCAAATCGAATTCGAGTCATGGTAGTGGGAGCGGGGAGGGAACATTTAGGAACTAGAGGAAAGTTGTATTTCTCATCGTTGTTACATCGCACCCTGACTGGCTCATCTCCTCCCTGAGACCCCTCTGCAAGAGGATCTCCAGTGGCCTACTAATGGGCTTTGGATCTCCACTCGCACTGCCCCTATCATTCACTATGGCAACCAACTTTAGTAACACTTTTCTAAAACTTTTTTCAAGATGAGCTCAGGCATAAAAGGGATCAATGAAGACCACACAGATAAGTCAGGATAAGAATTCAGTCCTCTCAATGGTCCAAACTGTTCCCCATCAAATACCACTATCTTTTAAATCGTCCTATCTATGTCTCCATTTGCTCATTTCCCCCCCAAATGAATAGGATGAATCCAACCATTTGTGAATTCCATGATGTTTTGGAATTTTCCAAATTTGTTCCTTTTGTTTCATAAGCATGCATTAGGCAATGTCAATAGTATATGCAGTTAAAAGTTCAGAGCTCTGTAATGGAAAGGAGAGAAGTTCAGATGGGATGCAATGGTAGATGAGTGTCAGAGTCAGGTCGTTCTGACGGGCTTTAGTTCTTTCTGGCAGATCCATTTATTTTCTGAACTACAGACCTCAGAAACAATTTTCTTATTTGAGAGGAGAGCACAGCTGTTTTTATCATGATCACCAGTAATTTGTAATCTGTGGAACAAAAGAAAACATCTCTGTAAATGGTAAAGATTTTCTTACTAATTCTCCTCGTGCAACCCAGCATTCCTGGGATTTTCAGCAAACAATTGGATGCTAAATAATGAAACATTGAGGAACTACATCCACAAACATAATGGTACACACTTTGAAAAAACTATAAGCTCATATAAAACTCAAGAACTTATTGGTTCATCTTCACTAACTAAGAATTCCTTTAAAAAGAGCCTTCATAAGGATGAGAGCCGGAGAGAGAGTATTGGAGGTTGGGAATTGAATACCCCGTTTTACTACAAAGATGCCAAAAGCAAAGTTTCTAAACTTCACTGAAACGCATTAAAAATATATATACATATTAGAAGGTAATGACCACCTAATCTTTGGAGGAGACATGGCAATGGTGGTCATAAAATGTAACCCTGTCTAAGAAAATGTGCTCTGTAAAGTAGTATGTATCTAGAAGGCAATAGACATGCAGCCTCTATAATATCGAATGCAACTAGGGAAAGAGTGAAGGTTTGCCTGGTAGGTAGTCAGTTTCTATCTCCCTCAGCAGGTTGACATTAATATTAAACGTTAGTAGGCATTTCAAGCATGTATGAATCACTATCGGTTGAGGAGTCAATAGAATACAAACAAAGGGATGGGCAGTACCAAGGTTAGCCTGTAAGAAGAGTGTGGGTCAAGACTCACCTATTTGTATCTAACAGAAGATGAGGGGGTGGCACAGGGCAGTACTCTTTCCCAGCTTCTTGCTCCCGAGTTCTATTTCTTCAAGGAGCCCCTTGGACCTGAGCAGCTAATCTGATTTCTTTCTAGTGCCGCCTATGTCAGTCCTCCTAAGAGGTCTACTGCAAAAGTCCCCTAACGTGTATCTGTTCCACTAGTCCAGTTCTTCTTTCAGTTTTCCGGGTAAGTATGACAAAAAAGACTGAACATTTCAAAATGTTTCCGATGGTTTCCTGGGCTCTGCATGAGCATATATCTGTTTAATTCGATGTTTTATGACATTATCTCTTTGATCTCTAATACAGTTCAGGAAAGAATTACTATGTTTTTCTTTTTTGTTTATTTAAAAGCCAGGGCTTGGAAGGGTTAAAATAAAAGCAGAGTCTAACTGATACACTTTATATCTTAACAAGGTGCCTTTCAGGTGTTCAGAGATGACTAGGAATGGTTTTAAACAAAACTTCATTTTATTCTCAGAATAAAATGAGAAGTTCCACTTAATTTAGTATGTAACCTGTACATGCATTTTAATGAATGGATTTCAATTTCTATTTTTACTATGAGCAACAATAAAACCTTTTAGTTTAACTTTGCATCATGATCAATAAAGATGAATATAAAGTTCATAAACCAATATTAACTGTTACTACATATAAAATAAAACTAAGGCTGTAAATTTTTCTCCTTTTGTTTATCATTTTAATCTTAATTGTGATATAAAAAATTATTGTCATGACTCACTAAGGCATTTGTTTAACTGTTAAAATACTATTTTGAGAAATTATGCATGTCAACACACTAATTTAGATATTTTTTACTGATCTACCCTTTCAAACGAGCTAGCCTATTCCTTGCTTTCTAAAATTTCAAGCAAAAATATATATTCTATTGATATATTTTCATAAATGAAAATTTCAACCAACTTTTTTTTTTAATTTCAACCAACTTTTAATTCATCTATTGTCTCTGCTTATTCTGAATCTATTGAGAATTTATAAACTTAATAAAAACTACAAAACCCAATCTTCAACGACAAGCAATGCAATACATTGCAGTGTATATTGGATATGAATGGAATATTAAAATGAGTTCAGCTAATACTCACACATCAGAATTTAAAAATGAGCCATTCATCCACTTCCAGTTCTTCTCTGGCAATGTAAAATTTAAACCAATCCAATATAGAATTCCTTCAGCTTGTATCAGGTGCTGTATGAGACGCTATAAATGAAACAAGAGAAATGACTACATACTGAAATGGTTTATATATTTAGTGGCTGCCTTGTTTTACTCATCCCCTTGAATTGTTCTGACCCTATTCAAGCATCATTCTATCCTGACTTTTGACAGGATTAATCACTGCATCCATCATATAATTTTCCATTGTTTTTTATGTGTATGAGATAGTGAGCTTCCTAAATTCGTGTTTATTTCCATTGGCACAGAACCTTTGGATTAAAACCCAAGCACTTCAACATGATTTAAAGAATGTGCTAATTTTTAGGAAGGTCTTTTATTAATTATTTACCAGTTCTACCTCATCTTGAATAAGTAGCAAACTGGAATCTCTTTGGTAACAATCTGCCAAGCTGTCATTCCAGTAGTGTTGAGTGTCAAAGAGAAACAAGCATTTCTCATGGACTTGATGCCAGAGAATTGGGCACTCTACTGGACTCGGTCTCTCTAAAGTAAGAAAGAAAGATATAATTTTAAAAGTGGATAAAAGACATGAACAAACAGTTCACCAAGAATAATGTTCAAATAGGTAGCAAACACATGAAAATATACTCACAATCATTAGCCATCTGGGAAGTGAAGATCAAAACAACGATGAGTTATCAGTTTATACCCACAACTATAGCCCAATTCAAAAATACAGAGAACAGTAAATGCTGGAGAGTGTCTGGAGAGACTGGACCTCTTATACATTGCTGGTGGGCTTGTAAACATGGACAAACACTGTGGGAAGTGATATGGCACTTCCTAAAACAGCTAGGAATAGAAATGCAAAACCAAACTTACTGCCATTGAGTCCGTTTCAATTCAGAGTGACCCTACAGCACAGAGTACAATGTCCCTTATGGGTTTCCACGCATGTGACTCTTTATGGGAATAGAAAGCCTCATCTTTCTCCCATGGAGTGGTTTCAAACCACTGACCTTATGGTTAGCAGTGAAACACATAGCTAATATGCTACAAGGATCCTAGAGATGCCATAGGACCCAGGAACACCTCTTGCTGGGGTAAATACCCCCCACCAGTAAGAAACATGACAAGAACAGACATGTTCTCCCATGTTTATCACAGCACAGCTCACAATAGCAAGAAGCTGGAAATAGCCAAATATCCATGAGTAGAAGAATGGAGTAAAGAAACCCTGGTGTTTACACACAATGGAATACTATGTGCCACTAAAAAATGGTGATGAAACCACACAACTTACCTCATTATATGGATGGGCCAGGAAATAATTATGCTGAACAATGTTAATCAATCACAAAAGGACAAACATTTGCGTGAGACCAGTACTATAAGGATAGACACCAAGAGAAAGAGAGGCATTCTGTTCTCAGATCATATAATCTTCTAATCCAGTTTCCGAAGCAACTGATGTGCCTGCTTAATGATCATGATCTATCCATGTATCACCCCCTTGTTGGGACATCTTGAAAATCACTTCACAGAGGAAGCCTCATCTCAGTTGACATCGGTTTCTTTTGTGGAGGGAGAAGAAGAAGACCAATCCGTTTCTGCCATATAACATTATTTTATGGTCACCCCAAATCACCAGACATCACAAACATCCTGCAAGGGCATTGAGTGAACTTTAATGGAAATTCAAGTCCAGAAGTCTAGGAAGAGACATTTTTGTCTCAGAGAAGGTGAGTCTATTGGTGGGTCAACCAGATGAAGAAATCTGTCATTAGAGAAACACTTCATTTATACAGACCCCCAATGGGAGCCTACATCAGGCATTGTGTTCCTAATTGGGCACCTTTGTCCCAGTTTTTATCAGCCTTTGGTGACCCAAATCACGTGCTATAGACAACTGGGACTTTAGACCCTGTTCCTTTGAGATGCACAACTTCCTTCAGAGACTACACAAGAACCATCTAATTTGGAAACTCCACTAAGTCAACTCGACTTTACCTTAAGCACATAATCTGTAACAGATTAATGGAACTAAGATATCGTACTCCCTTTGACTTATGGATGGAATGCCCTAATGTGAGAAGCAGATGACTACTATCCCAAAGTCATGTATTCGAAAGTCATTGAACTTTCATTCAAATGTCTTGTGTTGAGGGTGTCTATTAAATAGCAACTCCAGACTACCAGACTACATATATTTGCTATTTTCATGTTTTCTTTGCATTTTTATGACATGCATACAAACTTCAGCAGGTATAGTTCTGCCTTTGTGGATGAAACTTTTGAAAGTTTTGCCCTATCTCCAACTCTCATCATTTGGGTAGAGTGTCTAGTCACTTAAAATTTTAATTTGTACAAGTTAACAAACCATGTATTTTAGTCTATAAAGCTGGCCTACACATGTATACCTTCCTTTTTAAAAAAACAATATTTTTAATTCTTTATCATTGGCTAAATTAATGATAATATCAATAGAATTATTACATATTACATAGGGATGATTTATAATGTTTCCAATAAAATAATAGGAATGACTCTAAATTGAACCAAGAGCTAACATAAACCATAGTTATATGAATGATTTTGAGGTCACACTTAATTGTAGTCCTAATTTAAGAACAATTAGTTCTTGTGGTGTGGCCCTACTTAATACTCACCCTCATGAAGAGGTCACTGAAGATTGAAGGTATGGGTGCTATAGCAAGGTGTGGCAAAGAACCCAGGTGGTGCTTGGCTATAGGCACAAATAGTGTCTGGGGGTCTTAGAAGCTTGTCTTAAAACAGCAGCCATCTAAGTGAAATATGAGCTAAATCCACACAGAAGAAGCACACTAGGCTGTGTGATCCAAGGACTGTAAATAATAAAATGCAAGACTGGAGGAGGGAACAGTATTGGAGCTTAAATTCTGAACAAACATTTTCAGAAGGCTACAGAGACAGAAAATTCATTTGCAGGGACCCCACATGGATACAACCTCCAGTGAACTCCCTTTGACCATTGACCAAAGATGGCAATAGCTTTCCAATCAGCCCAAATGCATTGGAAGGCAGATCGATGCAAATATAGTTAGAGTCAAACGTAACCCCTTACCGTTTGTTCTCCCTTTTGACCCATTTAAATTTGTTCTAGCTTTTAGTATTTTCTGCTTTCTTTTCAATTGACATTTTTCTCTGTTTTATTTTGTTATTCTTGATGGGTTATTCATTTTACTTTTATTTTTTTAGTTTCTTTGTACATGAAATCCAGTATAGATCAATCTGTAGATTTACCTGATTAATAGTATCTTAGGGGTGTAGCAGAGGAGGTTGGGGGAGGAAGGGGGGTATGAGAAACTTTCAATAATGAATACAAGAAAAAAAATATTCTAAAATTGATTGTGGTGATGATTGCATAACTCTTTTTAATATAATTAAATAATTGAATTGTGTGATATGTGAATTATATGTCAATAAAACTGTTACAAAAGGAAAAAAAGAAGAAATATTATTGTTTCCATCTGTCCTCATGCCACTGCAACAAATCTCACACATGTAATAAGGAAGATCAAAAAACAATTAATGCATTGGATGTGGTGCTGGATAAGAATATTGAAAGTCCCATGGACCACCAAAAGAACAACCAAATGTGTGTTGGAAGAAGAACAAGCAGATTGCTGCTTAGAAGCAAGAATGATGTGATTTCATCTCGTGTAATTAGATATGTTATCAGGAAAGATCAGTCCCTGGAAAAGGACAGCATGCATGGTCAAAAAGGGCCAAGAACCTGAGGAAGAGCCTCAACTGGATGGCTTGACCCGGTGGTTGAAGCAATGGGCTCTCACAGCATTCTCCTGCACAAAGGGATCAGTTTGCATCCGATAAGAACAACTATCCATTATCTAGAAAGAAATTTTGCAGACTTCTTTTAATATCTGTTTGGTAAGCGTATATGCTGCAATCACTCAACAACAATTGCCTTTATTCAAATCCACGATACACCAGAGCCCTTGGTGACTTAGTGGTTACACCTTGGGCTGTGATTCACAAGGCTGACACTCTGAAACCACCAGCAGCTCCTGAGGAGAGAGACACGGCTCCTCCGTAAACATTACAGTCTCCAAAACTCCCACTAAGAGTTATAGGCTCAGGGACTCATAGGGGCAGTTCTACCCTGTCCTATAAGGTCACGATGAGTTGACATCGACTCAATGGCAGTGATTTTGGCTTGGTTTTGGCTATGCAATGGAGCAAGAGTAAAATAGCTATATGTTAAAGAAATTGGATACATATTAAAGAATTGGAGCCCTGGTGGTTTAGTGGTTATGCAGTGTGCTGCTAACCAAAAGGTTGGCAGTTCAAAGTCACCAATTGCGCTGAGGGAGAAAGATAGGCTTTCTACTTCCATGAAGAGTTACAGTCTCAGAAACCCATAGGGGCAGTTCTACTATGTCCTATAAGGTGAATCTACTCGATGGCAATGAGTTTGGCTTTAATTAATTCTGTATTTTTAATACTATCAATTCATTTTAGAGGAAAGTTAACAGTTGAACACCTTCGTTAAAACTATCAGCTGTGCCAATTACTCTGGCACAAACCCCTTATGTTGCACATGAGTACATCCTGGTTCACAGAATAGTTGGCAATGCCTAGAGTTAAACTAAGATCTTCACATTTCTAGTGTGAGGAGCTCCCCACATTTGAATCACTGACTTGTGTCTACTCCACATCCCTTTATAAAGTTGCATTGTCAATAAGGGTCCTTTGTAAGCAAGTGACTCCAATGAGCAGAAGGACATTTAGATACTGATGACAATTTTGCTACCAACCATTCTTTATACTCTTAACCAAAGTTGTGATTTTAAACAGAAATGTTTGTCCTCTTGCTTTGTTAACAAGAAATCGTTTTTCAACCAAAAAAAACACCCATTAGTTATTCAATTTATGTGCACATTTTACTTGACATTTGGCTATCAATTCATGAATGGCCTAGCAGCTGTATAACGTGGTGAATCAGACCAAAGACATAGGAGTCAATTTACCTAAGTACAAGCCTGGGTGTTAACCACTTTCTAGTCATGTGACCTAGCACAAGTTACTTAGCCTCCCTAAGCCTCAATTTTCTAAATCCAAAATCAGGGTGATAAGCATTATTTCTTACACAAGGGATTGCTATGAGTCTAAAATAAGGTAATTAATGAAATCTGTTACATTTTCCTTAAGGAGCTCAAGCCAGAAAGTTACCTGTTGTTTGGGTCCTGTGTTCCTCTGGAGTATCCACATTACATTTTTCTGCTGATAAATTTCGACTTAAAAATATCACTAGTAAATACAAGAAAACCAATTAAGAAGATTAAATGCAGAAATGTATGGCTGACTGAATGGAAACCTGATATTGATCACTTCTCTATGAAACTGAAAGATATAGAATCAATAGTTTTAGCTTCACTTGTAACTTTGGCAGGAAACTGTGTCACCTCAGCAAGCTTGAATAGGGATAAAGGTAAAGGCATTCATAATTTGGTAAAAAGAAGTTTTTCTAAGAGGCAACCTACACACACAAGAAAAAACATAATTGGTAGTCTCACACAAATAATCCATTATCTGTTGCCAATTAGATAAGTAAACTAAAGGTTATACCAAAACAAAACATCAAACTCATGACCATTTAGTTGATCCCAAATGTCCTATAACAACCCTATAGGGCAGGACAGGACGGAACTGTCCCTGTGAGTTTCGAAGTCTGTAGCTCTTAAGAGGAGTAGAAAACCCCATCATTTTCTCTCAAAGAGGGGCTGGTGGTTTCCAACTTCTGACCTTGCAATTAGCAGCCCAACCTGGTACTAAAGAACACCTAAACCAATTACATTCTTAGCAAAACTTTCTCAATTTTAAAGTAAGTATACTTATGCTGATTTATTCTAAAATTGAGAGACTGCTCAGTCCAATCTGGAATTTAGCAAGTTCTCACTATGAGTGAGAATCATTTTGGTAGCCCTGGGTGGAGGCCTGCTGGTTCTGTGGAATAGGTGTGGGGTTGCTAACCACATCCTGTCATGTTCAAACCCACCAGTCTCTCGAAAGGACAAAGATGATGCGTATGTTTCTATAAAAATTGACCATCTCTGAAACCCTACATAGAATCACTGAGTCAGAATTGACTCAGTGCCAATGCATTTGGCTTGGGTTTGTTTTTAAATCATTTTATTAGGGGCTCCTACAACTCTTATCACAATTCATACACACATCAATTGTGTGAAGCGCATTTGTCCATCCATTGCCCTCATCATTCTCAAAACATTTCCTCTCCAATTATGGCTTGGGTTTTTTAAATGAAAAGCAAGACCTTGGTAATTCTTATTTTCATTGTTCTTGTCATTTTTCATCGTCCTTATGAATTATTATTTAAATTTAGCAGCAGAGGTGGATTACCATATACTGTACATGAATTTCAGAACAATTGGGAAGAATGGAAGACTGAAGTTTCCATAGACTCATTGCTTTGTTCCTGTTTTTATTTCACTGGTCCTTTGTCAAGTTTGCAGTGGCTGAATTATATTCAGGCTCTATCTCATCTTTATGGTGGAAGTAGAGTTAGTATTCTGAAACGACTGATCTCAGCTCACTTACCTGCAACACTCAGCCCTATCACAGCCAAGGCAAAGAGAAGAATCCCAGCACAGCCAAGTTTCAGAGCCCAGTGATGCCAGCGTGGACCCTGACAAACATCTGAAAAGTTAGGGTAATACACAAAGTTAACTCAGTTGACTTCAATAATCAAAGTGGTTGGGCTCACGCATGGCAAGATTCTGGTTGGAGACAAGGGCAGGGGCAGGAAAGAATATTCATCAGCCACCTTAGAGACTCACAAAGCAAATTCAATGAGATTCAAAGAGAGTTTGATCATGGCTAAAATTGGAATACATAAGGTCATCTTAGGTACAAAGGTTTGGGCTGAAATTCCAAAAACATAAATGTGTTTAGAATGAGAAAAACTTGGAAAAGGATAATGGGTAGGTTGAATTGTAAGATGAATATAATGCCATGAAATTGTATATATGAAAAAATTTGAAATAATGAATGTTGTTACTCATATTTATCACAATAAAACATAGCTAAGAAATACTTTGAAGCATCCAAGTGATCTACCAAAAAATGAGGTACATATCCTATTGTAGGAAATTTGCCAAAATATTTTGGGTTATCATCTGGTACTATTTGGGACACGCTGTGCCAATAGAAGTGGAAAAATAGGAGTAGATGTCCATAGGGGATTCCAAGACTCTTGGAACATAGCTGAATATCAAGAAACAAAGCTTGGTAATATTGACTTGGAATGTCGTTGTCTTTTCATTACTTCTCCTCCTCTTCCTCCTCCTCTTCCTCTTCCTCCTCCTCCTCCTCCTCTTTTGTTGCCTAGACCTTCTAATGAGAAGCAGTAACACAATTGGGAAAACCTATTAAGCCTAAGCCCAACACTAAGCTATCTTTCCCAACCAGTTATCTATCATTACCCTAAATACTGGGTCAATGCCCTGGAGGGATGGAGCTCCCTGTTGGAAAAGGGAAGGCAAGTATAGAAGGTGCAAAGGAGAGCTTTGAGTTAGAGCAAGGGCTGTGAATATCAGGAACGCCTCCAGAAGATCCAATCAGAAAACCTGGTACAGGGAAGGGAATTTGGAGTCAATGCTATGGTACCAACCAACCCTTCTCTACTGCACTGCTTTGCCCTATTTACCCCAGTCTCCTCATGGGAACTTGTCATTTACTCCTGGACCACCACAACTGGTCTTCCTCATGGGGAAACTTTCAACACTTCACTAGCTTTTGCAGTGGACTTTTCTCACAGGAGCCGATGGGCGCCCATAACCGCCCAGTGCCTTCTCTCTCTTCTCCTTGAACACAAACACCATGGGATCCTCCTGTCACCAGTCTGATGAGAGGCCTCCTGAGCCTGATGAGGGATGTCCCATCTCTGTCTCTGTTCTCCCCAGGACCAAGCATGGAACCAGATTGAGACCTGATATAGGGCACCAAATTTGTTACCCCAAAGATTAGGTCCATGCCCTGGAGTGATAGAACCTAATTAATAACCACTCTGAGTGGAACAGAGAAAGAGAATAAGCTGTTTATTAGGAAGCTAGCTGATTGAGCATCCGTCAGCAGCAAAGGCTGTTCATCGAGTGCTCAGCTCACTTCAGCTTACAGTCAACCTTTATACTATTTTCTTAGCAATGTCAATTATATAAGATATGCAGGTGGGCTATAATTCTTAGGGTACTATAAAACATAGTAAGTACATCAAACACAATGGGTACATAAAAGTAACCCTATAATTCATTAATTCCCGGATGACTACCCTTTAGCATCTTATACAATGACTGAGAAAGCTGGAGAGGTCAAATCAATGCCAAGTCGGATTCAAATAGTAAATAACCATTAAAAATCCTATTTGAATCCTTGGAATGCTGTTAAAGCAGGCAATGAAAAACATTTAACCCACCTCAACAAAATTAATTATACAGAAACATGACGGATTCCAATCAAAATGGTTGCAGCCTTGCTCACAAGTCTTCCTCACCACTCACACTGTGTCCATTAGCTCGTCATTCTGTCTCTTCTCTTCTTCAGCCTTTCTTTCCTTGAAATCCAGTTTTCGTTGCAAGATGAAGAAAATGCCATGTAGTCCCTATTGCAACAGTTATTGCTGAAGGGTAGCTGTGATTCTGAAGAGTAGATTTGAGTTTGTGGACGCTACTGACAGCTTTCTGACTTGGATAACCTACGAAACCTCCCCAAACCCAAATGTCCTCATCTGTAAGATGGAGAACTAGTACCTACTCCCTACGGTTTTGGAGTGGATTCTATTATGCAGTGATTTTAAATGCTGAGCATAGTGTCTGGTGCATACTAATGGTTCAGGAAATATTGGTTATCATTTTTCTTATTTTTAAAATAAATTTATAAGAAACAAGTTGGGATGACTCCATAACGTAGCTATTTACTCCTGATACTACCTAAGGAAGTAGGTGGAGGTTCTCTGGGAGGAATCTTCCCCTGCTGTGCTTCTGCCACACAGCAGAGGGTGAGATTAGAAGGGGTGGAGTGACTGAAGAGGCCAGGCAAACTTTACTTAGCTGGCAGTATTCACTAGAACTACTCTTTGTTTTAATAATATATTCATTTATATCATATAACTGCTCCAACCCTCTCTATGGCTTTACATCAATTAGACTGGAATCTATAAAATGTCCGCTCAACCTGGCATATCATTACTTCTCTGATTTCAGCTTATTTAGGAGTGCAAATATACTTTCTGTTGTCCTCCACCTTCCAGAATTAAGCTCTGGCAGAAAATTGTCCTGATAACAATACTCCCTGATTGCATAGTTGTTCATGGATTGGGCTGCTAACTGCAAGATCTGAAGTTCAAATCCTCCAGTTGCTCAGAGGGAGAAAGATGAGACTTTTTACTCCCATAAAGAATTACAGTCTCAGAAACCCACAAGGGCAATTCCACCCTGTCCCAGAGTCCTATGAGTTGGCATAGACTCGATGGCATGAAGGTGTTTTTATCTTTTAAAAAAATCTGCTTAGCTTTGCCTGATTAAAAAAAACCCAACCAAAAACATAGTAGGTGTGTGCCCTTCTCTGAGCTCCATTTGCTGATCCAATTTCTAGAAGGCCTCTTCGAAAGAAAAGACCTCTCTCACATGCTTCTTTGGGTCTTGTAAGTTTCTCAGAGAGACTTTCCAATTGCATTTGGAACCTTCTCAAAATTTAATACTCCCATATTATAATCTTTCTTGCCAGCAGTCAATACCACAGAATTATATCTATGCTTGATTGATCAACTTACCTCAGTAATTGGATGAACTCCATGAAAGCAAAGATTTTCCTTTATTTTTTTCATTGTTGTATCCTCAGCACCTAGATTATACCTGGCCCATAGTAAGCACTTATTGTGATATGAATGGAGATAGTTTAAAGGCATTTGGAAAACACTCTGCTTGCTTTTCTAAAATTTAAAGGCCTGCCTTGGCCATTAAGTGAGGCACTGACCCCATTTCTCTTTCTGGGTTTAGTTGACTTCATAGATGAAATCAGCCAGCTCTCACACCGTTTTTTAACAGCTTAGCCAGAGAACCCAGGAGTGTTTTCAAAATCATTGCATTTTCAGGTGAGTGGTCTAGATTCACACATTTTTCTCTGACATTATTCTATTATTATTTTTTTCAGGTTTACTTTTAGGATACAATTTTGTAATTATGATGACTACATTGTGTTTTTTAAAAATCCCATTGAATTTGAAGCTTAGTGGCTATTGTGTAAATGAAGTCATTGTTTACATATTTTCTGACATTCGTTTTCAGCGTGGTCCCATATATGCCCTCTCCACTTCCATTGGTGGAGATACAAGCGAGCAAGAAAAAGTCTTAGTCTTCTCCCATTAAAAAGTAACTGAAATGTGACCAAGTTCTTCTTGCTGTTATCAAAACCTTCCAGTTTCCCTTTCCATGATATAAAGATTATAGAGAAGCTTATTGGATGATTCCCAAGACTTGCTTCGTGATCTAGAACTTGACTAATCTAATTTTCAAATGTACATCCAACAATTGTAAAAAAAGGTACAATCCACACACTCAGCACAATATGGAATGTCTATCAGAGCCGATAATAATTGCGATAGCATTGATGCCAGTAAATTCCGTTAGGTTGCTATTACAGTGAGATAGCAACCTATTCCTTAAAATACTCATGTGTTAATATGTGCAAAATGTTGTTTCTTTAGAGGCTCTTTCATTCCATTAAACTGAGTTAAAGCTTAAGTCTTTAACTCAGTTAAGCACCTATTAACCAAAAATATGATGGTTCAAATCCACTTAGAAGTTCAGCCTAGTGAATGATGGGGGGAGTGCCGAGTGGAGACCCAAAGCCCATTAGTAGGCCACTGGAGATCACCTTGCAGAGGGATCTCGGGGAGGAGATGAGCCAGTCAGGGTGCGATGTAACAACGATGAAAAATACAACTTTCCTCTAGTTCCTAAATGTTTCCTCCCCGCTCCCACTACCATGACACGAATTCGACCTTGCAAGTCTGGCTAGACCAGAGGATGTACACTGGTACCGATAGGAACTGAAAATCCAGGGAATCCAGGGTGGATGAGCCCTACAGGACCAGTGGTGTGAGTGGTGAAACAGGGAGGGTAGAGGGAGAGTGGGTAGGAAAGAGGGAACCGATTATAAGGAACTATATGTGACCTCCTCCCTGGGGGACGGACAACAGAAAAGTGGATGAAGGGAGACGTCGGACAGGGCAAGATATGACAAAATACCAATTTATAAACTATCAAGGGCTCATGAGGGAGGGGGAAGCAGGGAGGGAGGGGAAAAATGAGGACTTAATGCCGGGGGCTTAAGTGGAGAGGAAATGTTTTGAGAACGATGAGGGCAATGAATGTACAAATGCGCTTTACACAATTGATGTGTGTATGGATTGTGATAAGAGTTGTATGAGCCCCTAATAAAATGATTAAAAATTAATATTAAAAAAAAAAACAATGAGTACAAGAAAAAAAAAGTTCAGCCTAGAAATCTACTTCTGAAAGATCAGACCCTTGGTAATCCTTTGGCACAATATCCTCTGCACACAGGGGATTACCATGAGCTGGAATTGAGTCAAACACCCTAGGAGCAGTAGTCTGAGAGGGCATATTTATTTTTCATACTATCTAGATTTTTTTTAAAAAAAGAAATCTAATCAGGTATGTTTTTCTCCTCCTAAACTCAAATTACCAAACTCTATTTAACAGTAAAATAGAATTGCCGCCGAACTTCAAATCAACAATTTACAAGCATAAATTTAAGCGGAAAAATGTAACTCTGAGAGATACACAAAAGGCAAGAAGAAATTATGCCACTTACCCCGGAGAAGTGATGGAGGTGATGAACTGACTGGGGCTGACTCCCTGGATAAGTTTAGATCCGCGTATGTCACTTGATTGTCCATTATACCGATGAGAGAATTCAGCATTAAACTTCTGTATGGGACCAAACTCCAAGACCTGTGAAGCAAGATCACCAGGAGGAAGTGCCAAGGTTGAAGTGCTTTGCTGTCTCTCATCAGTCCCCACCCGCCCACACTGCAACTTGAGGTTTTCTCCATAAGTTGGTCGGTCACTTTCTGGGTGACCATTATACTTAGAATGCAATATTTACTTGCTTAATTAATTGACCTGCTTCTTGCCAAAACTCTGGGCTGGCTTTGCTGTTGCTTCTCTGTGGTTGTGTTGTTAGACGTCATTAAGTCAATGGCAACTCCCAGGGACCACGGATGTGTCACAGAATAGAACTACCCGGTGGGGTTTTCTTGTCTGTATCTTTCTGGAAGCAAATCATCAAGTCTTTTTCTTAAGGAGTAGTTGGGTGGCAGTGAACCACCAACCTTTCAGTTAGGGACGGAGTGCTTTACCTTTAGGCCAGCAGCACTCCTTTCAGGACCAGGACAAAATGAATGAGGCACCTGTCCATTGTGAAGAATTTAAACACATGGGATCATGTAAGCTCATCAGATGCTAGAGACCATGAAACTGCTGAGACAAGTATTGCAACATTCCAAGCCTTTGAGACTAACATCAGAAAAAACAGGTGGAGTAGCTGTTTCAGAAAAAGAATGAATCGAATTTGGAAACTGATGATCAGAGGAACCAAGAGGAGAAAGAGTTATAGATGTTTCGGTTGCCTCAGCTGAAGGCCAGGTCCCAATAGGGACATCAACACCAGAAACACAGATGTCTGAAGAAGCAGATTTATAACTTGGTCCTGCCCTTAATTCTACCAGGCACAGTTTTCAGTGTAGTAGATAAGTAAGTGTTATTGATTTCACAGGCTATTAGTCACAGGTATCTGTACTCTTGGCACTAAGAAATAGTTACATCAATGCCCCCAAATATCAGAACTGATGACGTTCTTGAACTATCAACTTAATGGAATCATCTTGTCTTCATGCCAAAGCTTGGTAATATGCATTCATCCTTTCCCCATGGTCAAAACACACACACACACACACACACACACACAAAACAAAAAAAACCAGGAAAATTAAGAATACCATGCATTTCTGACCAAACTAGAAAATGTTTCATGTTTCTATGTTATGATTTATAAGTAATTTACATTTGTTCTAACTTACCTAACTTTATGCTCTTGAGTTTCTATGAAGTTTCTATTACTATATTATTAGGCTATTCATGGGTGAACAGCTGTATGTCTCGATTGCAGTCTCCTTTCTCTGCTAGAAAATATTTATCATCTTTTGTTATAAATATACATTTTATAAGTGTACTAAATTTTTTAAATCACAGTGATCAAGAAAATATTTAATGCAATGCTATAAAATGAAAAATAATGCAAAAATGTTCAGAATGGCATTCAAGAGCTTTAAACCTTCTTGAAGTGTTTCTGTGCCAAAAAATGGGACCATTTATCACTTTTATGAATAGTTGGGTTATATAAGAGGGACAGGCTCCTGAATAATATGACTCTAAAGGCAAAGTACTCACCATTAATAAACCACTCTTCGTTTAGTTCTTAAGGCACTCGGGGATATTATAGTCTCCACATAAGTAAAATGATTTGAAATCTGCCGGAGTTATGGGAAGTAGTAGATTCAGGTCTATGGAATTCCCAGCTCTGTCAGACATGGGATTTTCAGGCACAGAGCAGTAGAACAAAGTGGACCTTAGATGACACCAAGTCAGACCTTTTTAGATTGAAGATAAGAAAGAAGAAAACAAGGAATTTGCATAAAGTCATTTGCTGTGGTAGTGCAAGTCTTCAAATTTCCCCGACAGTAGAAACAGTCTCAGACTTTGAACACCAGGAAATATGTCTATTTCTAGCAGGAGATCGTATGTTGTGCCTATCATAGGGATGCACATGTATCCCCAAAAGATCACGGATGATTATGGAGTGATTTGTAGACAATGGTCAAAGCTGCAAAACCCACCCAGATAAGTACGTAGCTTATAACATATGCAGCTTTAAGATGATGATGAGGAAAACAAAAGGGGTTGCTGATTTTATTATGACCCTCGTAATTAAAAATATAAATAGTATTGTAGAAAATAAAGATTTCTGAGATGTCTTTTATATTTTCTTGGTTTTCTTGAGAGGGTTAAAGCGCTAGGGTGATGCACCCATCAATGATTATCTGCTATTACGTAGAAGATGGAGGCTTTTCCATTCTGGAAAATTTTCAGTTTTTAGTTCAATCTATCTAGTTTCGAGAACTAGCCTCCTAGATTGTTGAAAGATCTTGGCTCTCTCTCTCTATCTCTCTCTCTAGTACAACACAAATGACGTGCTTGCGCTTCCTGCTTCCTCTAACACAACATTAACTATTGTGATATTTTGTGGGCGGACAGAGTGAAGAGTGGTGTATGGCATATGCTCTGTATCTCAAAAACTAGAGCAGATAGGGGAAAAAGGTGCCATTCTTTGAATCAGCAGGTCAAATATTCCCGGAAGCAAGCCTAACATTTGAGGCAAAAAAAATGTGTGTTGGCCAGTGTTATTCTAAGAAAGTGAACAGCCATAGTGTTATCACTTGCTTATAGATCTGTCTGAGATGAACATTGCTAATGCGCTGATATTCTTGTAGCTGTCACTCAGTTCCAATGAGGCCTTGCATTATCTTGTGGTTTCATCTGCATGCTCTGGTTTTTCATTACGGAAAGTATTTTTTTAGGGTCTGATTTTGTTAAAATTTATGATATTTTAGTTGTAATATTATGGTAATTCATTTTGTGGACCTATACTAGATACTGATTTTTGAGAAGAAAGTAGTAATTAAAGGAAAAGGGGGAAAAAATAAAGCCTTCCCTTCAGTACAATGAAGTTGTAACAAATAATGTAATTCAATGTAGAGTTTACAAAACAATTCTATTGTTAGTATTAATTTAATGAACTGACTGTAGTAGCAATTGTACAATACTGCTTGATGTGATTGAACTATGGAAGGATATGTTATATGTATTAACTCCCAGTAAAAGGGGGGAAAATCAGTTTCCATAGCACTTCAAAAAATATTACATTTAAACAATTTATGTTATCACATATTATTTTGTTTAAAATTGGTAACAAGCACTATAAGGATTCTATCTGGTCTGATACAGGAGGAGGTCTAGGATGTGGGAAGGGACGCCTTATTTACTTCATTGGACGACACCAACCAACCCTTGTGACACCATCAACAATATTTTTCTCCATCTTCTTCCAAGTGATTGGACCAAATTTCACACACACATTTTTAATCACTCATTTTAAACATTAATATTTGGTGATGGTGAATAAGAAAAAGGAAAGAATATTCACTGAAAACATTGAAGATGTCAAGATAATGCTTAGAATATTTTCCCTCACCTCATGCCGCAATTGACGCACAGAATTGGAAAACGACCAATTGTCAGAGGAATAAAATAGCAGAATGGAGACGGAGAGGAAGTAACGAAGAATTCTCACTCTTCTACTTGTTTTGATGTTGACATATGGGCCTGTGAGCAACACGATTAGCTCATGCAAATATGAGTGATTAAAAAATGCAAAATTTAAGTACTTCTAAAAACACTTCGCCCCACCTAAGTAATCTTAAAATATTAAGAACATTCACTGTTTCTTAAACTCTTCTCCAAAGGTTTTCATAAACCTTCATGGTTATTTTATGATTAAAATCAATTTTAACCGTGGACAAAAGTAATGACTTGACTTTGCTTGGTTTTCTGTTGCCTGGTTGTTGCACTCATTAAACTTCAGTTGCAAAACCTAAATCCCAATATTTTAAAATCATTTTATTAGGGGCTCATACAACTCTTATTACAATCCATA
>NW_022103938.1:1352369-1354271 GCF_000313985.2 Echinops telfairi
CCTCCCTGGATTCCCTGTGTTTCCAGTTCCTATCTGTACCAGTGTACATCCTCTGGTCTAGCCAGATTTGTAAGGTAGAATTGGGATCATGATAATGGTGGGGGCAAGGAAGCATTTAGGAACTAGAGGAAAGTTGTATGTTTCATTGTTGCTACATTGCACCTATGACTGGCTCGTCTCCTCCCTGAGAACTTTCTGTAAGGGGATGTCTAGTGAACTAAAAATGGGCTCTGGGTCTCCACTCCAAACTCCCCACCTCATTCACAATATGATTTTTTTGTTCTGATGATGCCTGATACCTGATCCCTTCAACACCTCGTGATTGCACAGGCTGATGTCCTTCTTCCATGTGGGCTTTGTTGCTTCTGAGCTAAATGGCCGCTTGTTTACCTTCAAGCATTTAAGATCCCAGATGCTATATCTTTTGATAGCCCGGCACCATCAGCTTTCTTCACCACATTTACTTATTCACCCGCTTTGTCTTCAGCGATTGTGTCGGGAAGGTGAGCATCACAGAATATCAGTTTAATAGAACAAAGTATTATTGCATTGAGGGAATACTTGACTGGAGGCCCAATGTCCATCTGCTACCTTCATACTAAACCTATAAATATATGAGCATAGATCTAGTTCCCCATCCTCATATATAAATATATTTACATATGTACATGCCTTTATTTAGAACTCAATAAATGCTCTTTGCCTCCCAGCTCTTTCCTCTGTTTCCTTTGACTTTCCTCTTGTCCCACTATCATGCTCAGTCTTCATTTGGGTTTCAGTACTTCCTCTTGGTTACATTACCCTTGATCATGCCCTACCAGGCCTCCGACACCCTCCTCACCACTGATTTGGATGACTTGTTGTTCCCTTGTCCCTGGGTTTGTCGACACCACTACCTTTCTCTCTACCTCCCCCTCTCCCATGTCCCCCCGAAACTATCAGTCCCATTATTTTCTCCTCCAGATTGTTCATCCAGCCTATCTATTTAGACAGACCTGTGGAGATAATAACATGCACAAAAACAAGACAGAGAAAAACTGAGCAACAATATAAAACAAAAGAACAACAACAATAAACCAATGACAAAAAACAAAACACAACACAACAAGAAAGAAAAGCTTTTAGTTAGTTCAATGACTGTTTGTTGGCCTTTAGGAGTGTTTCCCAGTCCAGTCTGTTAGGGCACCAAGCCCTGGCCCCAAAGTCCACCTTCAGCATTCCCCGGGGACCTCGCTGCTCCATTCTCTTGCTGTTCTGTTGCACCCCCTTAGTGTTTTGCCTCTCTGTAGCGGGATCAGATCGGACACAATTCCAACACTATGTCTCCAGTGTTGTTCCCTGTAGGGCTATGGGTCAGTGAAGGACGTCGTGTTTCATAGTGGGGCTGGCCATGTGGTTCTCTCTGTGAACTGGCTGCTCTGAGCAGGAACATCATCCTCAAGGTCTGGTGGGCCAGGCTAAATCCCAATTATCATTTAAATATCATTACTTCAAATGGATATATCATACCTCTTCCTCTTCGGTGCTTCTGTCATTTTTAAACACAAATCTATGGTAGCTATAAACTGTTAGGGTGGATTAGCCTTATAATGCACTTGCCTTGAGGTATCATTAATTTTAATCTGCTTTTGATAGTAATTGGAAAATTTCTCTTGAGCCATGACTCTTTCTGTAAGACCAGTGAACAAAATGAATGTAGATTGAAGAGATAAAAGAATTATGATGTACTTATTGTGCTTAGCTGGTGCTTCGTAACTACATTGGGATTAGATATGGAATATCATCTAATGAATTTTCCATATTTAAGACAGACCAATTGTGTTAGACAGGGTTCTCTAGAGAGATAAAACCAAATTCCTGATAATTTAATGTATTTATTTATAAAGATAATTAGATATATAA
>NW_022103938.1:1355248-1359473 GCF_000313985.2 Echinops telfairi
AGAGTTGAAGGACTGCTAGTCTCTCACAACTCTCTCTCATGGGAGTGAGTTGCACTGAGCCATTTGTAGTGCTTTATAATTTAACCATTCATTTCTTGTATTATATATTTATCTGTATATGATTTAACAGTTCATTTCTTGTTATATATGTAATTATCTTTATAAATAAATATATTATCAGCAATTTGATTTTATCTCTCTAGAGAACCCTGTCTAACACAGTCACTATGAGTTGGAAATCAACTCATTGGCAGTGAGTTTTAATTATATTTACTATAAAAAAGGATTTTTGTCTGTGTGTGTAATTTTATATTGTAAGTGAATTTTGTTATTTACATAAGCATATCATAGAGCAAAAAATTCATGATTTCTAAACACACACTGAATCTGCTAATTAAGACAATACTTAAATTACAAACTTTTTCAGACAGTAAATGTACTTTTATTTAGTAAATATACTTTTATTTACTATATTAAGGGACTTGAAGGAGTTTGTGGGAAAATTCCATTAGCTTTTAATTCCATTTTTCCACCAGTGATTGAAGATGTCCCATGTTCTCCCAGTATTCAGAACATTTTCAACATTATGATGATAAAAAGACACTGCTAAAGAATTTTTTCATTTTCCAGGTTCAGAAATTTCCACTGGGCACAAAAATAGCTCAGTTGTCTTTTTGCACAGGAAGTACTTACCACAAAGTTCTTCCATGACAATTACATTGATATATTTTATGGTTTGTCAAAAGGGCAGCTAGCAGTGGGTCTATCCACATCTACCTGAAGGCCATTGATTAGAAAGAAGCTAAATATTGCTAACAACCAGTCTTACAATCTAACAATTGTGTTTATTTCTAGAGGTAGCCATAGCCTGCCATTATGGCATTATGAAAGACAAAGAGCACCAAAAGCAGTAAAGCTACCACGAAATACTTGTAGCAAATGCGTTTCAAACACATGCATGTATTGAAAATCCACAGCAATTTAAGAAAGACATTTTCTTCTTTTGAAAGGAAGGCAAGGGGAGAATTACTCTAGTTGTATCTTTATATTTTAACCTGATCTGAAAAACATATAAGCCACATGTATTGCATTATTACATGTTCTTGTGGAGAACCTACCAGTATTTCCATTGATGAAAGTTGAGGCTTTGCTTCTGTCAATATTTAACGTCTGAGACACCCAAGGGTAATTCTACTGTGCCCTACAAGGTAACTGTGGTAGCTAGATAATCTGTTGTCAATTTGAGACTTGAGAGAGAAAGGGTGGAGTCTACCTGTCAATCAGGTTGCAGCTTACTGACCACATTTGGAGGCATGAAGGAGATAAATAGTTTGCTGGAGACGGGACACACACTCACTCCCTGAGAGACATTCCCATTAAGAAGACACATGGAGCTATGCTAGAGGCTTGGAGTTGAAGGAGCCATGTGGACAACCCTGCCAGTGCTGAGATGCTTCCACTGCCACTGGATCCACAAGACTCTCCATCCACTGACCTGTGATCCTCCTGCATTCAACGTCATTGCGTGTGTTTCATGAGTCTGAAGAAGACTTTATAGATTGGTATCAGACATATGGGCTAATATCGGACTTATGGACTTGATGTGGACTGGGATATTTTCTCAATATTCCATTGCTCTTGTATATAAAGCTCTTTCTTATATACATATGAATATCTATAAATTTGTTTCTCTAGTCTGCTCAGACTAACACAGTAACCATGATTTGTAATCAACTCAGTGACAGTGAGGTTCGTAATACATATATGCATTACACAACTTATTTTTCTGTATTGTCTTCTTTTTTTCCAATTCTAGGATATTTTCCTTGTCATAATTTTTTTACAATATCTTTAGACATTTTAGGAGCCCTAGAGGCACAGTCTGTTAAACTTTGAAGTGCTAATCACCAGTTTGGCAGTTCAAACCCACTCGATGATCCAAGGGAGAAAGATGAGGCTGACTGTTCCCATAGCATAACCCCAAAGAGCTGTTCGACACTGATCAGTCCCTCTGAGTTGAACTTGACTTGATAGCATAGGTAGGTAGTCATTTTGCTAGCATGCATTACATGATCAATAATTGTTATCTAACAAGCATCAATTCCTGATGAGATGTTATCTTATCTTTATTTGTTAATGAAATATTATGGATGGAATTACTTATTCTGCTAGGGTAAAATACGATTGTTCCGTGGTAACTTTTAAAACTTCAATTAATTTACAAAATCTTTTACTTCTTGGCTGATCAAAAAACCTATCTTGAATTCACATCCTTTTCAGTGATTGAACTTAGTATACTTAAATTTCCTATATGCATATTTTATATTCAAAATTATAACTTCTACTATGGGTTAACCTTAGTTCTATACATCATACTTTATAGTAAAATATTAGTTATTCTAAACTGGTCTTACATTCAGTCTGTTTTATTTTTCTTTCTTTCTTGTCTTTTTAATGACCATTTGCCTTCTTTATCTTTGCTGTTCTTCTTGTCACCCCACACCTTTTCAGGTTTTCAGTCATTAGTGTTTAATGTTTCAAATTTGTTCTTGAGATATTCTCTAATTTCATGTGGGATATACTCAAGGTTGCATTTTAACTCTTGTGGATTTAAAATTTTTTCTTCAGCATCAACCTGAATTTACGTATGAGCAATTGGTGGTCTGTTCCACAGTTGCACCTGGCTTTGTTTTAGCAGATGATATTGAGCTTCTCCATTATCTCTGTTCACAGATGTAGTTAATTTGATTCCTGTGTATTCCAGCTGGTAAGATCAACATGTATAGTTGCCATTTATGATGTTGGGGAAAAAAACCTACTTGCAGTGAAGAAGTTGTTGGTCTGGAAAACTTCAATAATATCATCACCAAACTCAATAGTTTAATGCTTGAACTTCAAGGATAATCATTTGCCCTACTGGAGAAGCTATAGTTCCAATTGTTTCATACACTGTCTTCTCCACATAATCATTGGACTGCTTGGAAACTTTATATAGGGTCACTATGAGTCAGAATTGACTCCATGACAGTGAATTATCTGTTTATTGACTGGGTTGCTTCATCAACCAGTATATTTTCAGAAACTATATACATATGTGTTGTATAAAAAGTTCTCCCTGAATAGCAGCTTATAATAACAATTGTTATCTCACATTTACTGTAGATCAGGAATCTGGGCATTGAGTGCCTCTAACTTAGTGTCCCCTATGAGTCATAGAGCCTAGCTACGGTCAAGCTACAGTGATCCCCAAACTTCACTGGGCTAGGTTCTGTGGCCAGTGTACTCCTTATTGTTTGCCAAGCCTTGGAGGCCAGAGACATCAATTCTTTGCCACATCTCCCACGTTCCATAGAGTTCTTCACAATGTGCAATTGCAAAAGCAGGAAATAAGTTTCATTAAGGAAGAGAAGGCCTTAGAGATGACCTCTATGAAATTTAGTTCTTCTCACAGTTTAACTGTCCCAGGGAGCTAAAAACCCAACACCCCTCGGCTGGGCACAGACCTCCATAAGATAGGAGGCCGAATGGTAAGCGTGGGTGCAGACAAAGTCTTGAAATTATTTTCTCATCTGTTTTCTCTCTCGCCCACCCCTCCCCCATGTTCACCATTGGATTTGTGTTTCCTTGAGCCTGTTCTAAACTATAGTTGTGTTGAGTTGTGTTCTTAGAAGGTTTCATGACTGTAATGGCTAAGTGCCATTTCGGGGATGTGAAAATGTAGCTAAAGGAGAGAAGCTGCTTCTAGAGTTGCCTAGAACAAAATTCAGGGTGATTAAACATAATGGCGCCCATCTGGGAAGCCACACAGAAGTCAGCCATGAGGTAGATCAGTGTCCATTGTGAAGATCGACATATAGTTCAAGTCTAATCTATCTCTTCCTTCATCTACAAGCTGGGTTTTGTGTGTGTGTGTGTGTGTGTGTGTGTGTGTGTGTGAGATTTTAATTAGACAATCCTTTTAAAGAGTGCATTACATGGGGGAAAAAATCTTAATTTCTTAAAAATTGGTGTAATAAGGCCTTCTAAAGCAAAATGATTGGTCAACGTATAATTTTTCCCCCTTAGTTGTTATTAATTAGATGAAATGTATAGGCATATACTTTTAGGAACTTGACATTGACTTTATGACACATGTACTTAGGAAGGCAATTGCCTCAATAATATAAAGAAATAATGTTGTCTTCACACCTTGGAGCACTGGGTTGAAGTTTGGTCCCTCTTTTCC
>NW_022103938.1:1360805-1366657 GCF_000313985.2 Echinops telfairi
TTTACACAATTGATGTGTGTATGGATTGCGATAACAGTTGTATGAGCCCCTAATAAAATGTTTTAAATAAATAAATAAATAAATAAATGATAAACTGTAAGATAAATAAATAAATAAATGAAATGAAAATAAAAACTATCCCCCCCCAAAAAAGAAATAGTGAAATGACTATTTTTTACAGATTTTTAAACAAATAATAACCCCTTAATTAAGACCTTGTCAAATAACTTTAAATCGGGTGCTGCAAAATGAGTTTTATTTAAAGAATGAAATATTTTAAAAGCAATAATAGATTTTCCAGCAAGCCAGGTTATAGAAATATATAACAGTTTCCTTTTTTTATTGCTCATATTGAGGGCCCCATAGTTCTTGAGCATCCCTACCCCTTCTGCTTTTACCAGAACGGGGACACCCAGATCATTCCCAGAGGAACCACTCCCCATTACCCAGGTTGGCTTCTTGATGATGCCACCCATTTCCCCTTAGAAGCACTTAAAGAAAAAAAAGCATATTACGTAATATACACCAAAAAATCTTGTTAAAGAGAAGCTACCTCCTAAATCCAGTGCAGATGATTCAGTAGCAGGCAATGGAATGTTTGGCTGCCTAAGAAGAAAAGAATGTACCATGTTTGGTCTTTATTTTAGTAGTGTCTTGTGGAACATAAATAATTTTAGTATATTTCCAATATTAAACTGAGTTAAATAATGTTTGTTTTAATATGGAGTCCACTGCTTTTTTCTTGTTTTTTAATGAAAAGATATGTCAATATTTAGGCCTGCAAAATAGTGTGTTTGCTTGCCCATTTTAGAGAGCTATTATAAGAGATACGTGACAAGAGTAATGCTTCAGGAATTCTTTAAGGAGAAATTGACACAATGCGGTTATAGTTTTATGAGTGTCAAAATTGGACATTGGATAAGGTAGACTGAAGAAGAACTGATGCATTTGAATTTTGGTGTTGACAAAGAATAGCGAAAATACCATGGACTGCTAGAAGAACAACCAGTCTATCTGGAAAGTACAGCCAAAATGCTGCTTAGAAGCAAGGACGTCAGGACTTCATCTCTCATACTTTTCACGTGTTATCAGGTGAGACCCTCAGACCCCTGGAGCTTTTGAAGTGCTGACCTTTGGGTTCATAGCCCAGCTCATAAGCACCAGGGCTCCTCCAGAAAAGACCAGGCCCTGGAAAATCACATGCTTGGTAAAGCTGAGAGGCAGTGGAGAAAAAAGAAGACAATGACCAGCTGGATTAATAATGGCAGAAATGATGGGATCAAACATAATAATTATGAAGTTAGAGGTTGGGCAGTTTTTCATTCTGTTATACATAGTGTTTCTATTAGTTGGAACTCACTAGACAGCGCCAAATAACAACAGTGGAAGCCTTACCAGCCTGACTGAAGTTTAATAGTTTAAGTTTTGTTTGTTTGTTTAGAAAATGACTTTAATATTAAAGAGAATAGATAAATAATTAGATTCCTTGCTGTTTAAATAACAACCTTTTTGTTTTATTATTGTAGTTTTAAAGACTTAACTTGTTATCATGTGATAAGCTCACCACGTGGTCTTGAAGGCTGATATTTACTTAAAAGGTCATAACTTTAAACTCTAATGTGTTTCTTTTAAACCTGTCAGGTTAAGATTTGCTCCTCTTCAAATGGGTATGTTTTTAAAGTACTCTTTTTCTTTAAAATATGCATACCTCACATCCAATTATTAAACTAAAATAGCATTTTAGGATGGCGAACCAGCATGAAATGACTTAGTATATTCTCACTGCTAGATGAAAACCACTTAAGAGTTGAGCTTAAAGTTTTAGCATGGACTGGAAAGCCGGAAGGAAAGCAAATTAACTGATGCTCCGTTTTTGCATTTTGTTGTTTTTTACTTGTTAGGGGCAGAGATAGCAGTTTTGTCTTAAAATAAAATGTCTGGTTGTCTCAGAATGTGAAAGACAGGCAGAAATTGAGGGTATGTGGTAAAGTTGTGGAAGGTTGGAAAAGAAATGACCTTCACTTGCTTTGGTTTAGAAAACAAGAAACAACATGAGGCTTTAAAGTTTATACGATATTAAATAAATTCTGGTAGATTTATTTAGAAGAAAAAATTGGTGAATTTTTTTCACTGCAAAATGGTTTTTTTTCCACTAAAAAAGCAATGAGATAAGCACTGTGTTTTAAAGATATTTCTCTTGCCTAACACTCTTTCAAACTCTAAATTAACCTTATTTTTAAAAAAACTTTGCTTTGGTTCCAAAATTTCCATTAGATCTTTCATTTTTAAGTATATCTTACCGTGAACTCACTATGGCCATATACCATATACATTTGAGTATAAGCCCACCCGAATATCAGCTGAGGTACCTAATTTTACCACAAAAACTGCATTAAAAATGTGCTGAAAAACTCAGCTTATACGCAAGTATATACAGTAAATATCTGTAATCTATGGATAAATTGCATTTTATGGATATGCTAAAACACTGAAAAAAATTCCCAATAAAAGGTCTATATTGGGCTTATTCAAAATGGACTATCTTTCTTTTATCCTCATTCATCCCAGCCTGTTAGATCAGCAAACCCCCTCCCTGACTTTCATCATGACAAAACTTTGGGGGGGCGAAATTCAGTGAATTGTCCACGTGGCCTTGTATTGTTGGGCAGACATAACATTGATGGGGTGTCGATCAATTTTCTTCCCCTCTTGTCTCTTTATCTCATACCTTTGGGAAAATTCTCCCCTAAGAACAACAGTTCAGTGGGATTGTTACAGGATTTTCAGAAACAACAGATCCAGTGGATCCTGAGGAGATCTTGACCACAGAACAGAAACCAGTAAAGAAGGGCCCATCTCCTGGACTCCACACATTTACATTCCATGGCCCTGAGAGTAAAATCAAAGACCACAAGTAGGTCTCTTCCTGTGAATGACTTAAAGCCTCCTGTCAAGCATCTCTTCACCTGAGAGAATGTTCTCCCATGAACAGAGAGCAGAGTTAGAGAGATTTCTACTCATGTCACCAGGGAGACATGACAACCCTATAAGCAGGCACTAGCTACAGATGGAGAGATCACCACTGCTGATCTCATACAGATGTGTGGATGTGAAATCTGGCAAGCAGGAGTAAGACATACTAAATGACTACTCAGCTCAAAGTGATCCTAGGGGCAAGGTTGAACGGGGCTTGTGAGTTTCTGAGACGAACTCTTTACCCGAATAGAAAGTCTTGTCTTTCTCCCTTGGAATAGCTGGGGGTTTTGAACTGCTGACCTGTGGTTAGCAGTTCAATGCATAACCGCTACACCATGACTGTGGAGCACAAATGGAGACTGTTTTACCAGAGATCGATTGTGCATGATGGGGTTACAGTTCAGAAGAAAATTTCCCAGAGCCAGCTATCCCCTCTCTCTTTTTTTTTTGGTTTTTGCTTTTGCATATACAAATATAGTGAATACACAGTATGCAAATACATAGACCAGAAATAGAGTGAATATAGGGAATACACAGAATATCATTATCATCATCTTTATCATACTGGTCATCAACATGCTTGAGACATTTGGGGGCTTTTGCCATTTAATATAAGGATTTCTGGTGGCACTGTCGAGTAAACATTGGACTGCTGACCACAAGGCTGGTGGTTCAATGCCGCCAAGTCAATCTGGGAAGAAAGATGAGGCTACCTGCTTTTATAAATATTTACCACGTTGTCAATTCTATTTAGCATAGCTATAATTCAGAGTCAACTCAAGAACAGTGGGTTATAAGTGAAATCTAATATATTTCACCATCTAGTGGTTCTTTTCTATTGAAATCATTGTTAGAAGTATAATTAAATATTATTCTATATAATTCATCTATATTTTGCATATTAACATGATCCCACAATAAGTCTAGGGGCTAGCAAGCATACCTTTAGAACAGCTATAAAAGAGATGATGGTATGGTATCTATCACATAAATATGGGGTTTATTGCAATGGGTTCAAACATAAGAATTATTGTGAGGATGGCGCAGGCCCGGGCATACGCTGTCGTACAGTGGGATCTCTATAAGTCTGAATTCAACGGCACTTAACAACAAGACAGAAGGGAAGAATAATGGGGGTTAAAGGATTTATAGCAATCACGGGGGCAGAAGAAAATAGAAAGAGTAAGATGGACCATGAAATAAAAACCTCAGAGTGGATGAGAAAGGATCAGATAAAGTCAAAGAGATGCAGACTTGAAAGGGAGACTGGCCACTGTGGATTTTGAGATAGAAGGGACTGGAACGAAATAAAGAATAAAGTGACAATAGGGAGGTTGGAAATTCTAGGAATTCAGATAAGGAATTTGGGTTTGTTGGGTGGATGGTGGATGTTGTTTGGAAAATCACTTTCTCCTTTCTTCTTTCCGGCAGGAGCAAGGAGAGCAGACTGCAAGGAAAAGTCCAAGCCCTCAGTGCGGTATTCTAAGGACGAGGCTTCATTATTATTATTCCTGCTAGAGTACCAACTTCCCAAGTGCTTAGGTTTCTGTTGTTTGATTGCTAAGTATAATTTACATACATTTCTCATGTAATGGTTGGGACCATTGTTTGTGCACAGCTTCCCATGTGAAGAAGTCTAAAATCAATGATAGCATGGGACAGATGGGTCTCAAATCTTACTCTTGGGTACTTTTAGAAGTGTAGGTGTTAGATGTGACAAAATAATAATAATTTATAAATTATCAAGGGTTCATGGGGAGGGGTCAGTGGGGAGGGAGGGGGAAAATGAGGAACTGATACCAAGGGCACCAATAGAAAGCAAATATTTTTAGAATGATGAGGGCAACAAACGTACAAAAGTTCTCGGCACAATGGATGTATGCATGGATTGTGATAAGAGTTGTATGAGCCCCCAATAAAATGATTTTTTTTAAATAACATAAAAGTGTAACTTAAAAATTCTGTAAGCCTTGGGTTTCCTTCTGGGGAAAGTAAATATGCTGACCTCAAAAGCGGTGATGCGATGAAATGAAATACGCAAAGTACATGGGACATAGTGAGTGTTCAACAGCTGATATTATTTCTTTAATATAAACAACTGTGGAGCCTTTGACTTAGTCTTTGTCTACCTGCTGCTTGTCTTTAGTATTGCTCAGATGGGAAAGCTCTCTGATAAACCTGGAAGTGACAGGGTCATTTACCTGGTTTACTGGTTTGGAGATAAATGATATTAGAACCTATTTGTGATAATAGTAAGACTAATATGAATCTATGAAAAGCTACATATTAAAAGGTATCTATTGAAGAGTAAGGAGTCCTGGTGGCACTGTTAGGTAACCATTAGATAGCAAAGTTTAAGACTACATGTGTGTTTTTTTAATCATTTTATTGGGGCTCATAGAAATTCATCACAATACATACATCAATTGTGTAAAGCACACCTATACATTTGTTGCCCTCATCATTCCCAAAATTCGCTTCCCTATTGGGTTCCTGGAATCAGCTCATTTTCCGTTTTCCCCTTCCCCTCCCTCCCCACTCCCCCCTCCCTCATGAACCCTTAATAATCGACAAATTATTATTATATCTTATCTTACACTGCCCAGCGTCTCCCTTCACCCACCCTTCTGTTGCCCATCCCCCAGAGAGGAGGTTATATGTAGATCCTTGTGATCAATTCCCCCTTTCTACATCCCCCCTTTCCCTCTCAGTATCGCCACTGTCATGTCTGGTCCTGAGGGGTTCATCTGTCCTAGATTACCTGCGTTTCCAGTTCCCATTTGTACCGCTGTGCATCCTCTGGTCTAACCAGGTTTGCAAGGTAGAATTGGGGTCATGGTAGTTGGGTGGAAGGAAGCGTTTAAGAACTAGAGGAA
>NW_022103938.1:1367673-1370310 GCF_000313985.2 Echinops telfairi
GGGCCATTGGTCCCTTTATTTTCTTCTCACATTTTTTTTTATCCAGCCTCTCTTATCTAGGTGGCCATGGGGGAGCCTTACCTCCTCCTGCGATGTGTTAAGGCCCTGCATCCAACCGCATTCCCCTCCTGTCTTGGCAGGGGTGTAGGGGGAGGCAGGGTTGAAACAGGAAATAGAAACTGAAGGGAGAGAGGGATCCAGTGTGCCTGTGGAGGACCCTTGCTGTCAGACTTCCGGTGATCTTGGGGCAGAAACATGTTCCAAAGCCCTGCGGGTCAGAACTGACGGGAAGACGCAGTCTGTGGAGGCTGCACAGAAGCCCACGGCCTCGTCTTCCTCTGGCAGAACCTGGAGGAGGACTGGATCCCGCCCAAGGGAGAGATGACGCCTGCCCTGGAGCCATTGAGGATGTCACTTCTCTGTAAGTAAAGTGATCCTCCTAGAAATTCCCTCATTTCAGTAAAGGGGCCCAGTGGTGAGGACTTTCACCACATGGTTTCCACATCCTTCGCTGTTTGATGTCCAGTGTACTGAAAAGGAATCATAGGGATTATACTTACTTTTGTTTGCTGGTGGGTTTAGTTGATTCAGGCAGGACCGGAAATCTAATTCCTTTTTTTTTTTTTTTTTTGGCAAATACTCTCTTTATTCAGAGGTGTTTGAAATACACTGAAGGGAGTGCTGACACTCTCAGCTGCTTCCAGCTCGTGCATCAGGGATTAGAATCTTTGCTGTCCCCTTTCTCAGGGTGCCCGGATGGTTTTCCTTTGCAGCAAGAGGACCTCACATTCATGAGACCAAAGATCTAGAACTATTCCCCCTAGATTTGCACCAGCAGTGGTTTTGTTTCCCGTTTTGTTTTGTCTTTAAAACGATACTACATTGTATTACAGAATACTGCTCTGTGTGGAAAGATGTCTGCGGAGGCTTCCTCGGGAATCTTGCAAAAGCCCCATGACTCTGGTAATGCAGTTTATGAAAATCTGCAAGGATGAAAGAACAGAGTGGTGGGGGTGGGGGGGGACCTTTCGTCCATGAAAGTGTGGTAGAAACGGACTTGTAGGTAAGCCAGCACTTTTATACTATAGTTTTCTTTTCCGAATGTCATGTAGAAATGGAATCCGATAGCAGGTAACTGTTCCATCTAATATCTTTTGCTTAGCCTTAGCATTGAGATTCAGCTAGAGGGTACCAAGTTTGTCAAATAAGAGCAAGAGGACAGGCTTTTCTGTGTGGCTGGCTGAATCTCTGCATGATCTGTCTAGGAGGGGACAGGGGTGGGTGGATGTGCTACATATTAATGCTTGTTTAAACCGAGCAAGGTGAAAGTTGAGGAACCTGCAGAGAGGAGAGAAGCATGACAAGATAAGGTCAAGACAGGCTGAGAGTAAGTAATGGACAATTGCTAAGCACATAAATACTTACAGTACCTTCTTTCATTATCACAAAAGCTTGGCCACAATTAAATGCACTTCACATGGCAACAAGGTAAACATTCCTCCAGTGGTCTATGGTTGTTGGCTAGGTACCAAATGCAGAGGAGCAGGCAGCCTCAGTTTTCTCCTGAGAAAAGGCTGGTGGACTTGAACCACTGACCTTATGTGTTAACAGCCCAATACTCATTGCACATTACCTCCAGAGCTCTTTCAAGGTAAGGAAGGCTTCTTCACTTCTTAATTTGCCTGCAGCTATCATAGAGGAACATAAATTTTTTTCTGCTCATATAAGTAAAGGGCATACCATTTGAGAAGACATAAGTAAAATCCCCAGATCATCTAGATGGGAGAGAACGAGAACCATTCGGATTTTATGTATGCCTTTTGTTGTTTGCTTGGCGTTTGTGTCACGAAAGCATTTCTGTCCATTTAAAGTGTCCTTTTCTCTCTTGTATGCCCTCAGACTAGGGTCCAAATCGATGGGTAAAGAATCTGGAGAATTGTTCTGAGCAATTCTCTCTTTAAAAAAGGCTCATTGTGCATTCGTTCATTTTTATTACTTCTCCCTCTGACTGGTGGACTAGAACACATAGAGAGAGAACATGCTAACAGAGTTGCATAACCGCTTGCATCGGAACATGGCTCCGTCCCAGGAAACGGCACTTGTATGTAGTGCTTCCTTGTTGCTTTGTCTTTTCCCAGTTCTCCCTGCCCCTTCTTCCCACCCCCAGCCTTGTTATAGTCTTCAACATCTTTTCCTTCCAATTCTATAACATTGTGTTCTGAAAAAATGGTTTCTGCTATCTGGGTGTTTTCAACTTACTGATGTTGGTTTCTTTTTCAGCATGGTTTGCTGAGCATTCCTTTTTGGTTTTGTGTTGTTTCCCTCTCTCATTAAAGTCTTATTCCCATAACTAGAAATGAGGTTTCTTATCTCTGTGTCTCCATGACCACGGCCATCCCTCAAGGAGTAGGGTGGTTTGTGAAAAAGCTTGTCAGTAGGTGGATTGTGGCTCAGTGGCACTTGATTGATGATACTGTGTTAAATATGTGTGTCTCTGTGTGTATTTCCCCTATAACCTTCAGGATGACATTTGTGTGTTTTTCACGTCAAAGAAAACATCCAGTAAAGTTATTCGCTGCCTTCCCTTCCAAAACTGTAAACTGCTTCTGCTTCATTATAGCTCTGGCTTTAGTTGTG
>NW_022103938.1:1370410-1373048 GCF_000313985.2 Echinops telfairi
TTGTCAGTAGGTGGATTGTGGCTCAGTGGCACTTGATTGATGATACTGTGTTAAATGTGTGTGTGTGTGTGTGTGTGTGTGTGTGTGTGTGTGTGCCTTCCCCCGATAACCTTCAGGATGACATTTGTGTTTTGCAGGTCAAAGAAAACATCCAGTAAAGTTATTCGCTGCCTTCCCTTCCAAAATTGTCAACTGCTTCTGCTTCATTACAGTTCTGGCTTTAGTTGTGGTTGTACTTTCTGTTAGCTTAAGAAGTAAGTAATTTTTCTCCAGAGTTTACATTATCCTCTAGTTGTTAATACATATTTAGGGAGGCCCAGTAGGTGCCTGGCACTATGTGAATTGCTAGAGATTTGTCAGTGAATGAAATTCACCAAATTCTCTGTTATAAGGGAACTGGAATTTTTCAGAAGGACTCACAGGGAATAAACAATAAAAAAGGATAGGGGTCAAACTGCTTGCCATTCACATAGCAAGTTCCTTGAGGGATTTTGTTAAACTCTTGATTGAGATGAAGAATTTAGCCACTTGACTTACTGGGAAAAACATTACAGGAACAGAAAACCAGTAGAGCAAAAGCCTTAAGGAAGAATCTTCCTTGTTTGAGGAACAAGGAAGCGGTTGAGGAAATGGCATAGAGGCCATGTCTCCTCCACCTACACAAGGTAAGGTGGATACATTTCCCCACCAGCTCAAAGCTGATTGCTATGAAGTTGAAGTCAGGCATGCTTCCACCCACCAAACTTCTTTACCCATTTTTGACACCAACGGTCTGTCCCACAGTACTCTGTTTCTCTACTGGGTTTGATCATCTATTGCAACGGGCACAGTGAACTCACAATCAATACTCATGATTCTGAGGGCTTCCTAGGGAAGTTGACACGTTGCCAGAAGTCAGGTTCAGAACACATGAGTGTTATAATATTTGTGTCTGCAGCATCTCTTCTCAACCACGTTGGAAAGAGGGTGGCCTTAGCCTCTTGCCACGTGGCGCCTTTTAGCATGCTGATGCCTGATGGCACACAATTTACTCACTCCACAGGCCAGGAAGGCCTGTGTCTCTGCCTCAGGATTGCTGCAGCCACCACGGTTTCTCCAGGGTCTCTGCTGCTGCTACTTGTCCTTGCATTGAGCTTAAACATGGTGTTTATAGCCTCTCTTCCCCTTGGTGGAGGGATTCTCTGTTCCTACTTCTGACTCCCTCAACACCAGCCTCATTTGCATGCTTCCTGTTAGTCTTTGCTAAGGGTTACAAAAACTGTGGCTAAAAAAACCCCCTCCCGAGTAGTTTCACTTCACTGCACAGATGTGGCTCAAGTCACAGAGCACAGAGTAGGGGATTAGGGGTTATCCACATGGAGGTGTATAGCCTTGTAGGTATTTTAAATACTGACATTTTTTTTAAAAACGACTTTCTGAATGCAAAGGGGAATATTAAAGAGTTGTATAAGGGGAGTTGCAAGAGCTATCATGGGTCCTGGAGAATCTTTTTTGACTGCTGTGGTTAGAGTAGACAGGAAACAAGGTTTGAAACAGAGAAATTTATCAGGCAATCTTGTGAAAATGCAGGTGAGAGATGAGCATGGCCTGTTCTGGTGATGCCAACACCAATGGAGGATGGGCAGGGTACTCAGATTCTGAGTATTTCAAAAGACAAGCCAACAGAACCGCTTAGCTTTTGGGACAGGAAGTTTCAAAAAGAGAAGAGGTCAAGTTGATTTGAAGGGTTTTTTGTTTGTTTGTTTTTTGTATCCTGAGCAATGGCAAAAATATAGTTGGCATTTACTGATATGAAAAATGCTATTTAAACATGCTGTTTGTGGCCTCTCTTCTGATGACACAACTCATTTTAAAGGTGATTTAATGTATGGAGGGTGAGGGGATGTTCTAAAATTTATTGTGGCAATGATTGTACAATTCTTCTTGATATGATTGAATGGTTGAATTGTATAACATGTGGAGTATGTGCCAATAAAACTGTAAAAATAAATACTGTGAGAAGATCATGCATTTCCTCTATGGACTTATTTCCTAATTTGCTTTTATCTGAAGTGCCATTTGATTAAAGAAATGCTCAAGTGAGATCTCTACTTACAGTCTCTTGAGGTACATCCTCTCTAGCCTTTAGAAGCTTTTCTTCTATTAAGTTAATTGAGAATGCACAAAAGTTAAAAGAACTGAATGCTTTTCAAACATTACCGATCCTTTGTATATAGACAAAGAGGTTCTCTGCATTACCTGACACATAAAAAGAACTATGTGGGAGGAAATGATAAGGGAAACGTTGAGATCATGAGACAAAAATTCCCATTCTTCCATGGCCTACACTCTGAAATATTACTTGTTTCAGAACATATAACAGGGGCCAATTTCTTTTATATATATTTCATACTTCAATACCAGTTGCTGTCTACTCTGACAATCCCTTATTTTCAGAGCTTTGGGTTTTCAATGGCTGATTTTTCACAAGTGGATTGCCAGGCCTTGCTTCCAAGGTGCAAGGTGTCCTCTGCGCATTCAACCTTTCCATCGACAAGCAGAGTCCAGAGGACAGTCACCAGTGCACTTCATATCAGGGCTCTACCTAGTATAAAAGATGATGGCGAAAAAGAAGGCTTAGAATATACTTTTGATACTA
>NW_022103938.1:1385921-1389202 GCF_000313985.2 Echinops telfairi
GGCAGTAGCACCAACAAGCTAACAAACAAAAAAGCCACTGACATACAAAATTTAAAAGAAGAGAAAAAAGGAAAAAAACAAAACAAATAGGCTGAAAAAAAAGAAAAAGGAAAGGAAAAAAAAAAGCCTGTTAGTAGTTCAAGTTCTGTTTGTTGACTTTTAGGAGTGTTTTCCGGACAAGTCTAATGGGGTGCCACGTATCCCCTCTCTTAATGAAAAGTTTAAGTGATCTCACACAGACATTGGCTCAGAGTCTAAGCCTTGCCACCATGTGGACTACATGTCCTTCTTGGGACTGCATTCCCCGATCCCTGCCATCAGATGCCATTTTGTGGACACAGCATGTTCAGACTGCCATGCTCAGGGTCCCTTATGCTCTGTGGGAGCCTTCAAATATCCCCTCCCCACATGTATTCAAGGAAGATATTTTATTGACTACTTTAGCCTTCCTTCCCTTGGGAGGCCCTCATAAAACTCTTCAGCGTTGCCTCTATTTCGGACCAGAGTAATTTCTCCTAGTAAAAAAATAAAAATCCTGATCCTGGTAGCAGAATCTTCAGCTTAGTATCCCCAAATTCATTGGGGTTGAACTGACGCCAATTCATTATAACTTTATAGGACAAAATTGAACTGCCTTATAGGATTAGCAAAGCTTCATATTTATAGAATGGAGCTCTAGTGGCACTGTGGGATAAGCAGTGGATTGCTAACCATAAGGTTGGTGGTTCAAACTCACCAGCTGCACAGAGAAAGAAAGATGAGGCTATCTGCTCCCATGAAGATTATAGTGTGGAAAACCTCTATAGGACTGCCATGAGTAGTCTCCATGTAGGTGAACTAATCTCAATGGAAGCAGACTTCCACAAATTTCTCCCTTGCAGCTCTGGTGGGTTCAGATAGCTGACTTTTCAGCTAGCAGTTGAGTGTTTAACCACTGCAGCACCAGGCCTCCTCCTTCAAGTTAGTCCCGGAAGACCAAATTCACTGCCATCGAGTTATCCCCAGTCAGAGCAACTCTATGGAACTGGGTAGAACTGCCCCCTTTGAGTTTCCAAGATGGTAACAGTTTAATGAGTAGAAAGCCCTGTGTTCCCCCCAGCAACTGATCCAAAATGTCTCACCTATTCTTACTACTCCCTAATATTATTTTTATTTTCCTAGAATTTGCTAGTTTGATTAGATAAATAGTAACTTTTTAAAAAACCCTGCCTTTCGCTATGAACTCATAGCGACCCTGTAGGGTAGAGTAGAATTGTCCCCGAGGGCTTCTGAGGCTGAAACTCTTTGCAAGAGTTGAAAGCCCACACAGCGGCCGGTGGTTTCAATCTGCGGACCTCGGGGTTAGCAGCCCAATGTGCAACCACTACTTCATCAGAACTCCTGCTTGATAGTCATCCGAAAAGTGGATGCTATTATGTGTGATAGGGTGGTTGGCACACGTTGTTTAGCGATGAATGACTAGCTAGGACGTTGGTGGTTCAAACCGACTCATAGGTATCTGGAAAGAGAAAGCTGACCACCTACTTCCCCAGTGTCACGCCACACCCCCTAAGGAGGCGCCATTAGGCTATCCCTTGATTGACAGGTTGCGTCACTGTCAACGAGTCCATCCTGACTCAGAGTGACCCTGGAGGACAGAGTATAACGGCCACTGTGAGTTCCTGAATCTGAAACTCTTTCCCTGAATGTCTGCTCTTTCTGCCGCACAGCAGCTGATGGTTGGCTTGCGATCACGGACCTTGAGGTTAGCAGCCCACCACGTGACCCCTAGACCTCCAAGCTCCTTCGGAGATTCTTCACTAAGTCCAAGGTTAGAGGCTTGAATTACTTCTCGGTCTGCTTTGGCTTTTGCATGGTCACCAGCTCCAGAGCAGGGGATGGGGAAGGTTGGGGGGAGGGGGAGGGGGAGAGCGACAACACAGCAGCGTTGTGGATTGTGCGCCAGGGCTGAAAGGAGCACCCCCACCCAGGCCCCCAGGAGCCTTGCTGCTCTTTGGGGTCCTATCTGCAGATCAGACCACCTGGGAGGTTTGTAGAACTGCAGAGCCTCAACCAGACCAGACCAGACCGAGCGCGTCCCACTCGGTGATTAACAAGGTCCTGCGTCCTCTGCACAATTCTTGCTGCAGCCGCTGGCTCCTTCTGTCTTGTGGAGGACATTCCTCCTTTTCGACGCCCCTCTGCCAAGCGTCACGTCCTTCTCCAGGGGCTGGGCTCGCCCCACAACATGCCTCCCTGTCCTCGCCTCTAAGGAGCATTCTGTCTGTCCTTCTTCCAAGACAGATTTGTTGGGTTTTTTGGAAGTCCATGACACTTTTCCGTATTCTTCACCGACACCATGATTCAACCGCATCGATGCTTCCTCAGTCTTCCTAAGTCCCTGTCCAACGTTCACATGCACGCGAGGCGATAGGAAATGCCACGGCTTGGGTCAGGTGCCCCTTCGTCCTGAAGGTTAACATCCTTGCTTTTCAGTGCTTTAAAGATGTCTTGCTCAGCAGATTTACCCACTGCAGGGCATCCTTTGAGCTTTGGGCTGCTGCTTCCCTGAGCATTGATTGCGCAAGAGGCAATGAGCTGCAGCCCAGATTTTAAAGCCTGTTGTGAGTGACCCCACCTCCGGATCGGTTCCCTTCTGGTTCCCCTTCAGAGGTCTTGGGGCTGCCTGGGTGGGCAGCGAGAGAGGTGGTGGATACTGGTGGTATTTGTGAAGAGTTTGCATTTCGAGTTTGTTGGGATGTTTGAAGGTATTGGTACCCAAAGCCAAAGGGCAGTGTTTAGAGAGTGGAACTTGTTGAGGATCTAAAGACCTGTGCATTTTTACCTTTCCTAGGTAATTTACTCGCAGCCCTCAGCAGAGAGCACTCCCACCTTTTTCTCTTTGTCCCTAGTTCTGTAGCCTGAGGTCAGAATGTTTAATGTTATTGGTATAACACTTAAATCCACATGATTCTACTCTTGCATCAATACTCATATTTAAAGGTGTTATTTTCTTCACTCTGATTAAAGAGCAAGACTGAACTTGTATCTTGTGACTTAAATTCAAGTTCCTTTCACATCATACAGTATTCTTTGAAAACAAAAATACAACAGTTTTATTGGTACATAATCCACATATCATACAATTCAATAGTTCAATTATATAAAGAAGAGTTGTACAATCATTACCACAAGCAAGTTTAGAAGGTTTTCTTCTTTCTTGTACTCATTGTTAGTACTTCCCCACTTCCCCACAAACTCCCCTGCCAATACTCCCAACAAGCCATTAATCCAGTTACTGT
>NW_022103938.1:1389720-1396033 GCF_000313985.2 Echinops telfairi
TGGTAGTGGGAGCGGGGAGGAAACATTTAGGAACTAGAGGAAAGTTGTATTTCTCATCATTGTTACATCGCACCCTGACTGGCTCATCTCCTCCTACCCTGGATTTCATACACAGAAAAACATACCACCACCACCCCCAACTAAAAACAATAAAAAACAAAACAGATAAAACGTCAATAAAAATCAAGCAGACAATATTAAAAATTAGGACAAATTTGAAATGGTTCAAGAGGGAGATCAGATGATAAGGTGTTAAATTTTAACATAACTTCATTTGCAATGATCCACTTTCCAATGCACTGTGCACGATAGCAAGGTTACCCACATTCCTGGTCTGTATTAGATGGAAGTCACCACCAGAGGCTTAACCCATATCTATTTCCTCTCCATCTTTTTGTTAAATATAAACAACTTCAAAACGGGTCCAAAGGGAGATCAAATGATGATGCATTGCATTCTAACCCAGTGATGTCTGCCATAATTGACTTTACAATGCTCTCTGTCTGGTGACAAGGCTATTCACATCCCTGGACCATAGTCAGTGGGTCAGTAATCACTAAATCCATGTATGGATTCTGCACATGGATTCTGGTCTTCCATTGTCATCCACAGCCATCTCTAAACCAGGTTTTCACAATTTAAGGTCTGATACCATTCCCTCTTAAGAAGCATGGAAATCCCAGAACACTCATTGTGCTCATGGATCAAGAGGCAGCTGTGCAAACGGAACAAGGGAATACTGCACGGGCTAAACTCAGGAAAGGTGTGTGTCAGGATTGTATCCCATCTCCATACTTGTTCCATATGTCTGTTCAAATCATCAGAGAAGCTGGATTGCACAAAGAAGAGTGTGCCATCAGGATTGGAGGAAGGCTTAGTAACAACCTACCGTGCAGATGACACAGCCTTGCGTATTGAAAGTGAAGAAGACTTTAAATACCTCCTGATGAAGATAAAGGATTTTAGCTTTCAGTATGGATGACAGCTCAATATAAGGAAGACAAAAATCTTCATCACTGGACCAATGGGAAACACCATGATAAATGGAAAAATGGTTGAAGTTGTCAAGGATTTGTCTTGCTGGGATCCACAAATGTTCATGGAAGCAGCAATCAAGAGATCAAAAGACATATTGCATTAGGTAAATAGACATATTGCATTAGACATATTTCAATACTTCTTCAGAGTATTGAGAAACAAGGATGCTACTTTGAGGACTAAGGTATGCATTACCCAAGCCATGGTGTTCTCCATTGCCTCATATGTATGTGGAAGTTGGACATTGGATAAGGAAGGCTGAAGCAGAATCAATGCATTTGAATTGTGGTGCTGGAGAAGAACATTTAGAGTACCAAGAACCATTCAAAGGACAAATTTATCTATTTGGGGAGAAGTAAGAGCACAGTGCCCCTTAGAGACAAGGATGACAAGATTTCATCTTACATACTTTGGACATGTTGACAGGAGAGACCAGTCCCTGGAAAAAGAAATCAAGCTTGGTAAAGTACAAGGGCAGCAAAAAAGAGGAAGGCCTTCAATGAGATGGATACACACATTGCTGCATCAATGGTCTCTGGCATACGAACAATTGTGAGGGTAGCACAGGACTGGGCAGTGTTTCCTTCTGTTGTGCACAGGGCTGCTATGGGTTGGAGCCAACTTGATGGTCCCTAACAACAAAACAACACCATTCCTTCCTTCAGATTTGGATTTTATTATTTAGAATCCTTGAACCACATGGGCTGGGGTGCATCTCCCATGTGGATTTAGCTGACATCTCAATTATCAGGCTACTTCTTTGAAGACAAGCCTTTAAGATCCCAGATAATATTCTTTCTGATAGCCAGACATCATCTCGTTTCTTCACCACACATCTTTATAGTAACCATACCTTCAATGATCTCTTCATGAGAGCGAGCATCAAACAGGGTCATGTCAAGGCATAATTGTTTTCAGATTGGGGCTAGAATTAAATGCAAGCCAAAATGCATTTATATAATCTATGGTTTATATATGTCTCTGATTCAGCTTAGAGACATCATTGTCATTTTATGATAGAGAACAATTATCAATTATCTCCCTGGGGCATAAGATAATGCTATCAATAGTGTCATTCATGGTATAGAGTTTAAAACACAATTGATAAAAGGAAATTACATGTGAGGCCAGCTATGAAATACAATACATGAATTATTGACTTGTACAGATTAAACACTTAAGTGATTGGACACTATTTACACAAACCATGAGGGCTGGTGACAGTGCAAACTTTCAATAATATTCATCGACAGTGGCAGACCCATACCTATCAGATTAATACTTGTCATAATAAAGGGAGGAGGACATTACAATACTAAGCATATGGTAGTCCTGGCCCACCATTCGTAGGACGCCCTTTAGGCAAGAGATCCTAACCAAAGTCCAACAACCATCCGATACTCTGGGGATAGCAGTCAGCTGCTTCCTCCCCTATGAGCGAGTTTCAACCTTAAGGGCTCCACAGGTTGAGTAGGAGGTAAAGCTGAGTTCACTTATTGGGGTTTCCACATTGAATCTTTCTGGTGTGGCCTATGAAGGATGTTGTGTACCTCAAGGGAACAGAGTCCACAGTCTCAGTAGTCTATAGCTCATGACCTGGGTCACCCAGGTCTAGATAGAAAGTAGGTCAAAGTGTCCAATTAGTGACATAGTACAGGACATATTTTCCCCTTGGTTTTTATGTAAATATTGTTAACCTTTTTGTGTGTGTTTTTTGTTTTTCTGATAACAGGTTGCTCTTCCTGATTTCTCTCCTCTTGACTTATCACTTATCCCTCTGATAAGCATGTCTGCTGATTTGGGGATGCCTTTAGCACAATATTGTATGACTCTCCCCACATCATGAAAAACTGACCTCAGCTGAGGTGAGGGAGCTTCTGTCAATATGTTTTTATGATGTACATAGAGAGTGCGTGAGATATGTATGTTTCATGGATTTTAGGCAGGCTCTCTATGGAGTTGCTTGGGTGACTGGGTTAGAAGATCACATGACCTGGGAGCTCATACAATAATTTTCATCGATGTTAAAATAGCTGTTAAAACAAACTCACTGCCATCGATTTGATTTGGCCTCATAGCCACCCTACAGGGCAGGGAAGAAGTGCCCTGTGGGTTTTTGAGACTAACTTTTTGGCAGTAGAAAGCTGCTAAAATACAAAAACAAACAAAAAACCCAACCACTTGGAGAAAGAACTAAGGCAAAACTTGGTCTGGCTCACAATGTGGCCAGCAGATGGCCCCATTTCTTAAGCCGCCTATTACTTTTTACTTTCTCTTTTGTTGTTGTTTTTTTAAGCCTCCTATTTCTTAAGAGACCCTTTCCAGGCTGAAAAACCAAGCTACATTTAAGTGGATTGAAACAGTATTTATTGGGTTGGCTGGCTATTGAAGTGGTTTAAGTGCCTGTAACACAAAATACAATCCTTACTGTGTTATCTCACTTACTGTCTAGATTGTCTTTATTGTTTCAGTCTCAGTAGCTTTAAGTAAAATAACTAGTTAGATGTGCTAGAAATCTTGAGGGTGAGTGAATAGCCAAGTACATGCGAACAAGATGTATAATACATACGGTCTGCAGTCACGCAAACAGAATAGCAATGCTAACTCGCAACGAGCTACTTGCGTGGTACTCTCATTCCTTAGGGCTAATTATCACAAAATAGGAAGTAGAAATTGTTGATTCCCCTGCTAGCCTGGATGCTGCTGAGGAGGGATGCTGTAGGCCAAGGACCCCTTGCTCAATGTCTTTCACTCACGTCTTTCCCAAGCTTTTCCTCTTCAGAGTCACACATTCATGCTTCCTGCCCCCTCCTCCTCTATTTTCTCATGCACGTTGAAATGCCATAGAATTTTATCCTTGACTCTTCCCTTTAAACACTCTCCAAGGATCAGCAGCTCACTGTCAGCTGTTCCTGCCCTCACACTTCTATGAACCATCTCCAGCTAGGATATGGAGTTACCTTTCTAAAATATAAACCAGGCTGCATCTTTTCTCTGCTTAACCAGAACCAGTGTCCCTGGCTTTTCTTCTGAGGGGGTCTCTGTCTGAACTTGAGCCTCCAATCTTTCAGTTGGGTCAGGGACAAGCTGTCAGAGCCTCAACCCTTCCTGCACTTACCAGGAAATGAAGCAGAAGGACAATTCTCACAACTGGCTCCAAGAATAACTGCCTTTCCTCCCCACCTGCAACAGCTGGACAATTAGACTAAGGAAAAACATATGACATCAGTGGGAAATCCCCAGCAGCTGCAGCCCAACCCCTTCCCAAAGGCACCCTCCTCGGCCCCTCCTTTAAAAACCCACCACTTTCTTTACTGGGTGTGACTTCCCTGGACTGCTTTCTAGACCACGGAAACTTGTCCAGGAGCTTCTTTTCTAATAAAGAGCTGTTACAACGTCTTTCTTAACTTTTTCTCTGTTTGTCCTCATGCCTCAGTTTACCCCTCATTTGGTGCACGAAACCCAGGAGGAGTAAGAGGTGTCTTGACATGCCCCCGCCTACCCTTGGGCAAGTGCGGCACCCCTCTCTGCTCCATGCCCTCTTCCCTTGGACCTCTCCTTAGTGTGTTAACTATTTGTACCAGCCAGAGACTCTACTGTCCAACAACTCCCCCACTGCAGGCCAAGAAAAGTATCCTGAAATTCCTTTCCCTTTCCTACAAGGTACAAGAGGATCTGACCCCTGTTTGTCTCCTCAATCTTATCTCTTCACACTAAGCCTTTCCAGCCTTGCTTTTGCTGCCAGGATGATTGTGTTCTCTTCCCCAAAACCTCTGTCGTTCCTAGCACGTGCCAGTTCCTTCTTGCCGTGCACCAGTGGTTCGCAGCCTTCCTAATAGTTCCTCATGTTGTAGTGACCCCCAAACCATGAAATTATTTTTGTTGCTACTTCATCACTATAATTTTGCTACTGTACTGAATTGGGTGACTCCTGTGAAATGGTCGTTCGACCCCCAAAGGGGCCACGACCCACAGGTTGAAAACCTCTGCCTTAGACCCTTTTGTACCCCTGGGTGTGGTTACCATTCTATGGCCCTGTAGGGAGGCTGTTGCTGTAGGACCTGGGTGTTTTGCTTTCCAGTAGACAGGCCTGTGCCCGAGAAAGTCATTGAATTGTTTTAAAAAGCGCAATATTCAGGGCAAAACGATCATAATTAGTTTAGGTAGACCACAGGTCAACACACTTTTGAGATGGAAGTCAATCTTGTCTCTCACAACAATGTAAAAATTATTCAAGAGCCATGAATATATTTTTACAAACAAATGAAATCACCCTTATCCGAATAATATCCTATTAAAATTTTATAACTGAATCTATGATAGTTTTATTTCCATCTTCAATTTTACTTCAGAGCCATATATATATATATATAAATACCAAAAGAGCTGCATATGGCTTGAGAACTGCAATTTGCCAACCTCTGAGCGAGATCATTATCTGACTCAGAAGTGGTTTTTAGGTGGTCACACATACAAGCTCATGAGCAGCTATCTAAGGAGCAACTATTGGAATCTTTCCAACTATTGGAGAGAAGAGTGATGAAAAACCAAAGACAAAGACATATGGAAATAAGTATTCCAATGGACTAATGCACCATGTGAACATCAGGCTCCATGTGCCTGAGGCCAGCAGAACTCAATGGTGCACAGCTACTCTCACCAACTGCTCTGAGAGGGATCACATTTTAGAAAGTACTGCATAGAGTGGAAGGAGGTTGCGATAGGTAGGTTTATTGTGCCAACCAAGCCAATAAGAACATGTGGGATTAATAATGTCACCGTTTGATTGGAGGGCAAAGCGATAGATGGCTCGGCAAACCCTGCCTCGCTCTCTCTTGCTCTCTCGTGATCAGACCAGCATGTGGCTGCCTTAGCTAGTTCTCTGCCTCAACTTGGGAGCAACACTACCTGTGGGACACCCAACCTATGGATCGTGTCACTAGAGCTTGAGGTTCCTTCAAGACCTGCTTTGCCATGCTGCCGGTGTGTACATTGCTTGAGCTTCGGACTGTTGGATCCTGTTGTCTGGCTGACTGTTGGTGATCCACCCTGCTGTTTGTTGTCCTATGGAAGACTCAGCTGTCTGCTTCTTTAACCTTGGACCCAGGAGCCCTCATGAGTTGAAGGACTTCCAGTATATCAACTGTTTCAAGGAAGTGAGTTGAACTGAGACCTCTGTACTGCTGTGTGGACTAATTAGCTGTTATATTCCTTCATGCTGTATCTATCTATCTATCTATCTATCTATCTATCTATCTATCTATCTATCTATCTA
>NW_022103938.1:1396764-1397846 GCF_000313985.2 Echinops telfairi
GAAAGGCGAGGCTCACTGAGCCATTTATCCCTCCGCCCTTCAATTAGCCCCACATGTGTTTATCAGCCAGGTTAGCACAATAAACTAACTACCTCAAGCAGCATTTACCCAAGGACTATGTTTAAAAGGATTAGAAACAAAGGAGAAATGGAAACAAGAAACAGAAGCTGGGATGGGTGATGTTACACTGAGGGGATTGCAATAAATGGGATTAAATAGAATATGTAAATTCGATGCTCTATTCTGTAAACTATCACAAGATTCACAATAAAAAGTTAAGGAGAAGTGGCTTTTAGGAACCAGCTGTTTTAAGGCTTCAGGTTCAAAAGAAAGCTAGAAATCAGGATTCCAAAAGAAATGATATAATCTCTCAATTCCAAAAGAAATGATATAATCTCTCAAATCTCTCAATTCTGAAAACAGTTATTAACAAAATGCTGAAAAGATTTTAAAATAGTGAGTGGGGTGTGTATTGTGTTGATCTACCCCCGATTTCTGTAGCTACTGTTTTGTTTCTGTAATTTATATGCAAATCTGTAGAAACAAAATTTCATGTTTGGAAAATAAATGCTCGGTGATTGTATGGGAACACACCAGGCTTCATGAATCAGGCAAACCAAAGGAATGTGATCCCCATGGCCAAGAACCTGATGGGAGTATACACCAAACCAGGGATCGTGTGATTTCTGGGAACTTGGTGTGCAATCATACTTGCTGAATTATGTAAGGCTAGCTGAATTATGTAATTAAGGCAGTTGTTTACTTAGATCAGCTCTTAAGGCCCAGTTGTCAAAAATCAAGTGAATGCATCAGAAAGCCTGGAAATCACAAAACCCAAACACTTCCAGAAAATTTAGTAAAGACAGTGCTTGTCCCTAAAGAATGAGAGTGTGCCTAGTCCAGTCTGGCATGATCTCAGGAGGGGCTCTTGTGCTCTGCCAGGGAGGGGTGAGTCTGGCCCCCAGTTCTGCTCCAAAAATACCCCATTCAGCTCCAAAAATACCTTTCAGCAGCACCCTGTTCAGCCCCCAAAATACCTTTCAGCTTGGCAGTGGTGGGGCAGTTGGGGCTGGGAGGGAGGG
>NW_022103938.1:1398844-1431153 GCF_000313985.2 Echinops telfairi
TGAAACCCTGGTGGGGACTGAGCATGATAGTGGGACAGGAGGAAAGTCAAGGGAACTAGAGGAAAGAGCTGGGAGGCAAAGAGCATTTATAGATGTCTGCTGCCTTTTTATTGAAATCAGCGGGTCTCCCATTTTAGACAAGTTAATAAAAACAATAATACGTGTTGGCCAGCATTATTCTAAGGCATGAACATCCATAATGTCATTAGTTGCTTATAGACCTGTCTATTATTTAGCTGGGGGTGGGGGGAGAGAGAAAGAAAAAAAAGTAACCTAAACCCATTGGTGTAGATTCCTAGTGACGAGCAATCCCACCCACGCAGTTTCCAGGGCTGTAATCTTCCCTAAATGAGACGGACACGTCTTTTATGATGACGACTGACTTAGCGCGTTGTCCTGGGTGATCTCTCAGGTCTCCGCTGCTCAGTGGTGCCTAAAGAATCAGAGTGGGAAGCAAGCTGCCCAGGGCTTGTGGTCAGGTCCACAAGGGAGACACTGTCCCTTTACCCACATTTCTGTTATCGGTCCCCTTGAGGGCAGGGGAGGCTATATATCCAACCATATGATGTGGTCCCCCTTTCTCCCTCTTCCTGAGGGGTTGGGTTATCTGCCCTGAATTCCATGTGTCGAGAGCTCTTACCTGTACCAATGTGTGTACTATGGTTTAGCCACATTTGTAAGCTAGAACTAGATCATGGTAATGGCGGGTGGGGGTGGGAGTGGGGGTGGGGAAGCATTCAGGAATTAGAGGAATGATGTGTGTTTCAATGGTGCTATACTGCACTTTGATTATATCATCCTTTCCTTATAAACCTTCTGGGGTGGGATATCCAATTGTCTACAGATAGTCTTTGGGACTCCACTCCAACCACCCTCATTTGCATGCTATAGTTGTTTTGGTTCTTTTGATACCTGATACCTGATTCTCTCAATCCTCTTCATCACACAGGCTGGTGTGCTTCTTCCATGTGGGCTTATTTGCTTCCCTATTTGCTTTCCTACTAGATGGCTGCTTGTTTAACTTTAAGACCCCAGATGCTGTACCTTTTGATAACCGGGCACCATCCCCTCTCTTTACCACATTTGCTTATGCACCCATTTTATCTTCAGTGATCGTGTTAGGGACATGAGTATCAAAGAGTGCCATGTTATTAGAACAAGGTATTCTTGTACTAAGGGAGGCCTTGAGTAGAAGCCCAAAGTGAAAGGAAGGGATTTTAAAAAATGAATAAGGAATAAAGGGAAGATCGTGGGTGATTTTAAGAGAGGAGATTGGCATCGTAGCCTTTCTAATATTGGGGGTAAATTATGCTTAGTTGTGATTCTATGATAAATTTGGTTTTTCTCCCTTAAACCTTCATGATATTTGTGTTTTTCAGGTAAAATGAATTGTCTAAGAATTACATCCATGATAACCACTACCAAATTTGTGTGTTGCTTCCTCATGATACTCCTGACTTTATGCGTGGTTGCACTTTCTGTTTATTTACAGGGTAAGTAACTTCACTGATGCTCTAAAATTTACATTGCTCTGTGTATATGTGTATTATCACTACATATTTATCTAGCCCTAGTATGTGCTCAGCCCTGTCCAGGTGAACCACAAAATTCTCTGTTCTCATGGATGTGCATTCTAGCCGAAGTATTCATAGGTAGTCAACTTAATAAATAAAGGGATGGATCAAACTGGTTGCAGTTAACAGGTGATGGTAAATATAGCATGCTCCTTGCCATAGTTAACTCTTAAAAATGAGGATGTTAGCAATACAAGAGAATAGTTGACATTTACTGATATAAGCAGTGTGGTGGCTGGAGGATATTTGTGGGAAGATCTGGTACTACATCTATGGACCTACTCCATGGCTTGCTTTAATCCAAATTGCCATTTGATTCAAGAAATAGTCAGGGGACACTTTGGCTTGAAAGGTTTTTAGGCATTTCCTCTCTATTTTTAAAAATTGTGTCTTTTTTAGCTAATTGAGAATACACTAAAGAACTATATGCTTTTAAAAATTACTGAACTTTTGCGTAGAGAGCCAATAGGCTCTCCACATTACTTGGTCCATGGACTACACAAGAAAACATGTTAAGAGAAGAAAAAGTGAAATTATGAAACAAAAACTTCTGTTCTTTTGATGACCCCAGATCTGAAATATAACTTGTTTCAGATTGTATGGCAAGGGCCAAATTATTTCTTATAGAGCTATCTCACACATGAATACCAGTTGCTGTCTATTCTGATGCATGATCACCCCATAGGTCCAGGAATTGTGTTCCATAGGTTTTTTTCCAGTGGCTGATTTTTCAGAAGTAGGATTCCAGGCCTTGCTTCTAAGGTGCCTCTGGGTGGAATTGGATGTTCGAATGTTTGGTTGACAGTTATGTGCATTGCCTGTTTGAACCAGACAGGGATCCATATTTAACAGAAATACATATAAGACAGAAAAAGAAGGCCCAGATTGCATTTTTGGTACTAAAAACGATATTTTTTATCTGCTATTAAAATATCCTCTGGGGACTTCTGGAGCTCTCACAAAATACATCATAATAAAATCACGGAGAAAGAAGGGGTTTGCCTGTGTTTTGTTTTTCGTTTTTTGGAGGGGGTGTCTATCAAAGACAGAGGGTTACTATAGACTAGTATCAGCCATATGGGCTAATATCGGACATATGGACTAGATCTGGACTTGGCTGGGACGTTTTCTTATATTATATTATATCACAGGCCGGTGGGTGGATAGTTTTGTGGATCCAGTGGCGGTGGAAGCATCTCAGGACTCTGGCTGCCATCAGTATAGCCTGAAGTAGCTTGTCAGCAGGAAGGTGAAGCACAGAGTGTGTCCTGCCTCCAGGGAGGAAGAGAAGCACTTCCCAGAATCCTCATGAGAAGGCCACGCCCACCTGATTGACAGGCTAGACTCCACCCCTTCACTCTTAATATCCTCAAGTTGACACCAGGTCATGTAACTACCACAAGCTGTTTCTTATACATAGATGAGTGTCCCTGGTTTGTTTGTCTAGTCAACCTGGTTTAATGCAAATATTAAGGAAGTTGATACTGTGGAAATTGAGTTCCTGAAAATCATTTGCATTTATTGGCTGCTTGAGCTATAAGGTTCATTGGTTCCCATCTTGAAGACCACTAAATTTAAAGACTATTGTGCTTAGCATATGTCTTCCAGCTCACAGCCTATGAAACCGGTAAACAGTTAAAAGGGAAGATGAACTGTATTGAATCTATTCTATTGTGGTTGTCTAACTCCTAGGGCGAGATAAAGAGCATGTCTTCGTGTTTCCTGTGTGTGCTGCCTGCCCAGAATACTGGATTGAATTTAGTGGGAAGTGTTATTATTTTTCTGAGAATGCAAGGAACTGGACATTCAGTCAGGCGTTCTGTACCTCAGTGGAAGCCAGACTTGCTCAGTTTGAAACCCTGAAAGAACTGGTAAGTATTGTTTGGGGATCATGTTTTCTGTTGAATAGTTAGTCACCCGAAGGGATGGCCTAACAGAGATAAAGCTAAATGATGTGATAAAGAAGGAACCCAATCCAGCCAGACTTTAAGATAAGGGAGGCACCTTTGGAGAAGGGATGACATTTGTTGAGTTATATTCATCATGCTTGGAATCCTGTGAGACATTTAAATACCTTCATTTAATCCACATTAGCTAATATGCAGATTTGATATGTTTATTAGTTCTATGTTCCATATTCCACTAATGAATATAGTAAAATACATTTATAAATTATCATTTAAATTAGGACATCTTGGGAAGTGAAAGTGGGCACAATAAAATATTATCCTAGAACAACAGATAGAAATTGGGAGTTTACTAGGTGAATTAAAACATGTGGTTATCTTTAAGTAACTACTAAGGATCATGTATTAAATGACAAGTGCTGAAAATTGGACACTGATCTGACTCCAGTGTGTATACTTCTCAACTATACCATGCTTCCACCCCAAAAGGGAAGAAATAGGGCACAGACACTCAAGACTGATATGAGAAAGAGAAGCACATCTTTTCATTTTGGGTGTTATCTTAGGATTTCCTGAAAAGGTACGCAGGTCCTTCTGACCACTGGATTGGCCTCAGCAGAGAATCATCAATTGACAACTGGGAATGGACAGATGGCACTGACCACAATAGCTGGTATGTTTTGAGACTTGTCTTCCTTATGCTGTGTTAATGTGTGACCGTGTATGTGAGACGTCTTTATGAGCTAATCAATTTAATGTCATATGAAGTCCACTGAAATATGGGGTAGAATACAAATCCTCTGTCTGCTCCTCCATTTACTAGTTGTCACTCTGGGAAAATATTACATATTGTGATGATATCAATCAAAGTTAAACCTGTAGTGTTATAATGGCTTTTGATAAAGTTCTTGCACTCATCCATTGATTGAAAACTTTTATTTACTGAAGACCTTTGTAGAACATAAAGACAATTGATGTAAATCAATTGTTTAAAAATCCTAGTAGGCCACTGAAGAACTGATTGTGGTGGTGTGAAATTTCTTAATGTGGCTTTTCTACGCCAATATCTAGGAGCCCTGGTGGGCTAGTGGTTACAGGTTGGGCTGGGATGCTCATAGTCAGCAGTTTGAAACCACCAGCAGCTCCACAGGTGAAAGACTGGGCTTTCTACTCTGACAAACATTTAAAGTCCCAGAAACCACAGGGGGTTCCTATAGTCAACAACAACTCAATGCTAGTAAGTTTTGTGTCAGAGTACCCAAGTCCCTGTGTAACTCCTACCAAATGATTCGGTGAGACTATGCAAAAAGGGTGTGGGTAACACTAATAGAAGGGATTGGTCCATTTTCCTTGCTGTGAAGCTGAGCCATCTGTGGAGCAGCTTCGAAGAGAGGAACCCAGAGGACCTTAGAAGAACAACAATGCCAATACCATGGGCTGCTTTCTCTTCTTCTGGCCTGAGACAGTGACAGGCTGGTTGGCATACTGGCCCACAGCAGCAAAGGACAAAGGACCACATGACCAAGAGACTAAGAACTGGAGAGAGACTTGGCTACCACATGGCTCAGAGGCCGAGAACCACCAAGATTTGACAGCTGACTGAGGAAACCAATTGTTTCCTTATTGTTTGTTGCTCCTAACTTGTGGTAACCTATTAACTTCCCTAAACAACTCCCTTAGTTGTGAGTAGTGTCTTTCAGTTCTGTGTGGCCATTGCAATGAACTATCAAGCCCAGCATAGATCTGAGGTGGCCTGGTGTCAAAGGAGTAAAGCAGGATGGAATGCGAAGGTATGTGGGACCCCTGCCTCATGGCAACAGGAAAGCCAGAGGAGGTCAGACATGTCCATTTCCACAGCCCTTTGTTGCACTGATATCTTGACTACTAAGCCCACTCTCCCAGCTGCTACTTCCATTCAGACAAGGAAGACCGTAAAGAACCCGGAGAAATCTGTCTGGTTGTATTGCTCAAAGAAACCTGAGAGTGAGCTGATTTCTTTAGGATATTTTGAATGTCCAAGGAAAGGACATCATGCCTGATAAAGTAGAGGGTCAGCAAAAAAGAAGTTCCTTAGTGAGGTGGAGTGACACCGTGGCCCCAAGAATCGTTTCACACACAGCACTGGTGGTGAGGATGGTGCAGGACAGGCAGTGTTGGCACTGTTGTTCATGGAATGGCTGTGAGTGGGAACCGGCCTGCTGGCCCCAGGCATTTCATTGAAGGGGATATATGGTGAAGCTCTAATCATTTCCATAAACGAAAGTTTAGACCTTTTTGGAATTTACTTGCAAGTAATAAAAAAAATTTTTTTCACACATTTACGAAGCAATTCAGGGTATGACCGAAAATATACTGGACTGATGGCCACACACGGTAGCCTTCTGTTTGGGCACAACACCAAACTCCAGTTGCACACACACATCATATCAGCAATACTTCTAGGTTTGTTCTGATGAATGCAAAGCCTGTGATAATTCCAGCAAGGACCTTGAGAATATAAGAGACATTAAATCAGGAAAAGATATTCAGAAGCCCTATTGATGACATAGTTTTGTTCTTTTATTGACATACAAAATATAGAGGGGTGTTTCTGAGGATTTATAGTGGGGGAGTAAATTTAGATCTCCAGCCTCTGTGTAATTCATGGTTTTGCACTTGGTTTTAGGTTCATCATCAAAGGAGCTGGAGAGTGCGCCTACTTGAATGACAAGGGTGTCAGTAGTGCCAGGTCAGACACCAAGAAGAAATGGATTTGTAACAAGCTCCTTGGTTTTCCATAGACATGGATTGGCATTTGTTATTGACAACTACTAATCCATTTTCTGGTCTACCAAAACTATTGCTAACATGTTCATACTCTCTATTAACAATGAGGGTACAAATGTATCATGTGGTAGTATAATAAAGGCATTTGGCATAGGATGGTTCTAAATAAGGTTTTTGATGAGTTGATAAAAGAGGGCTACAAAAAATTAGTGGAGAAATTTCAATAATTTTAAATTCCACTTTTCCACAAGCCTTTGGAAGCTTCTCTCATACTTTTATTTTGATCCCAGAGTATAATAATTTTCAGTATACTGTACCTTTATAACTAGACATTGAACTTACTAAAATATATATATATATATATTTTTGGTTTTTATTTTTTATATATTTTATTTTTTTAAACATTTTATTAGGGGCTCATACAACTGTTATTGCAATCCATACACACATCAATTGTGTAAAGCGCATTTGTGCATCCTTTCTCAAAACATTTTCTCTCCACTTAAACCACCGACATTAGGTCCTCATTTTTCCCCTCCCTCCCTGCTCCCCCCTCCCTCATGAACCCTTGATAGTTTATAAATTGGTATTTTGTCATATCTTGCCCTGTCCGACGTCTCCCTTCACCCACTTTTTGGTTGTCTGTCCCCCAGGGAGGAGGTCACATATAGTTCCTTGTAATCGGCTCCCTCTAATATATTTTCATATATTGGCAGTCCTTGCTTTGTACACATGGAGGCATAAAAATGACCATGCGCCCTGAAACCATCCCAAAACCTTAGTAGTCATTGACCAAAATTATGGCTGTTCAGTGAACCCTGAAAATGTTTTTTTGCACACATTCAAAACATTTTGTGCTAGAAAATTTTAAAAATGATAAATTTTAAAATATTAAAATTAATATTAAATAATAAAATTTTAAATTTAAAAACAATAAAACTGGTAGTAAAAACTGTATTTTTTACTACTTTGTAAATCAAAACATCAGAAACATTTAGAATTGGTTTGTATTCTTTCTTTGATATATATATTAAAAAAGGTAAACACTTGGGAGAAGTCTGAGAAATGTTTACCTTCCTTTTGATAGCATAACTTGCTCTACCGAGATAAAATTTTTCATATTCCTTTCTCTGTTTGAATCAGCTCCTAACGTTTTGTTCTTGTGCTTTCCATGCTGTAAAGTATCTGAAAACATTACCAGCATTTCTTCCGGTGAAACGCCTTCAACCTTTACATCACAAGCATTTTATTTTCTAGGTCAACAGCAAGTCTTCACTAAGGGTCCCCATGGCCACATGTCTCTTAATAGTAGCAATACCAGTGTTCTCAGTCAGCTATTTTTCCCCTGCAATTCCAGTTACATTGGATTCGCATTTCACTTTTAGCATTAGAATTTTCATTTCTCAGTCAAATTTGCCATTTTGGGGGGTAGGGCACAATCCCTTCTCCGGGGTATTCATCTTGAATACATAGGAGGCAAGGAGTCAGTACAACCACCTGCTTTGCTTTCTGTGCATGACCTGAAAACACGTGCAGTGAGCAGTCACTGACAGACTTTGAAAGAAAGGCTGTCTTTGTCTCATGATGATGAGCACCTGTTGTTTATATGTTGGCTGAAGAGCTGGCAGGAAAGTGTGCACTCATGAAATCATTCAAATAATTGTATTGTTTATCTGCTCTGGTACTGAAATGTGAGGCCTGTGCCATCCGCTGTCTTTAAGCTTCCCATTCCCGGATGTTCCCTGGCCTATTGTCCTGCCTGAGTTTGGCCTTTGTGATGATTGGTGCTCGGTGGCAGGCAGCCGCCATGCTCATTGGACACCTCCGCCAGGCATCCAAGTGCACCTCATTTGCATGTGGACCTGTTTGAGGACTGATGCCTGCCATTTCTTCCATATTAGGTAGCTGCGTGATTATTGGATACGACCTGTTACACTTTATTAGCATATGATGTAATGTTACCCGCCCACCATTGGGTATTTAGGCCTCTGCCTTCTGCTCAATAAACGAGGTTTGATCAGACTCCCGTCTTGCCTCCATTTCTCGCGTCTCTTGCCCCTCTTCATTCCCAGTCCCTTTTTCAGGTATCCACGTTGTTTGATGACCTACGGGACGGGTCAAGGCCTGTTGTCAGGTGACAATCAGAACACATGTGTATCAGAATAGTCAAAGTGAGAACGGTCTATGTTGAAAAAACGAATTCATCAAACCTGCAGACAAATACTATGGTGGAGTAAAAGTTCTTAATCAAAAGTCTTTTTGATCCTTGTCTCTATAACTTCCACCAAGTGATTGTGTGGGACTATGCAATAGGGTATGTGTGACACTAATGATGGGATTGGTCGATTTTAGTTAGGACCACAGAATATGGCCCCCCACACCCGCACCGTTCTCCCAGCTATATGGATATAGATAGATAGATAGATAGATAGATAGATAGATAGATAGATGATAGATAGATAGATAGATAGATAGATAGATAGATAGATAGATAGATAGATATTTGAAGCTATGCTATTAATTGTGTATGAATATATTTAATAATGGATTAATTTTTTTCAGTAAACAGCAACTTCATTTAACTAATACTCTTAAAGTTTTCATCTTAACATTCATTGTATGTTACATTTTCTAACAGGCAGAAACAATGTCTGTATCAGCAGAGCTTAACCACAGTGTCTTAAATGTGGTGTGTCTTCAAATAATTTTTCTGTAATGAACTTTGCCCTACATGCATAGTTTCTGTGAACTTTGTTGCAAATAAATCTAAATTCCTGCAGAAAGTGGAAAGAAAAATGATATATTGATAAACTGTGTCTTTGACCATTCCTAAATAAAAGTTGAGTCAAATTGTGACCCTAAATGGCTTATTATTTTTTACCAACTAATTTCCAGAGCATCTACAGAAAACGTGGACTCCATTGCTTATCACTAACAATATTGACAAATTACATAACCACTTGATGAGTTCTCTTACATGAAAACTGGGTATCATAATATCAGTTTCACTAGCTAGTTGAAAGATTCAAGTGAGATCACACGTGGAAATCTCTTGCCATGGTGCTGATTCCTAACTGAAAAAAACAAGCCCACAGCTGTAGAACGTTGTCCATTAACTATGGAAGACCAAAGAAGAATCGATGCATTTGAATTATGGTGCTGGCGAAGAATATTGAAATTACTTTCAATATTGAAAGATGTTCAGCCAGAATGCTCCCCAGAGGCAAGGATGAGGAGACGTCATCAGTTTGGACGTGATGTCATGAGGAACCAATCCTTGGAGAAGGGCATCATGCTTGGTTAAGCAGTGGGGCAGCGGAGAAAAAAGCCAGACCCTCCACAAGATGGATTGCATGGTGACTGCAGCCATGGGCTCAAGCATAAGAACAATTGTGAGGAAGGTGCAGGACCAGCTAGTGTTTCATTTGATTATACAGATGGTCACTCGAAGTCGGAACTGACTGGGTGGGACCTAACAGCAACAGCAGCAATAGAGTCACTAGATATAAAATGCCTTCGGGTTTTATCCTTGCCCGCTTTCTCTTTTCATCCACTCTCAAAAGTTCCACAGTCCCCCTGATCTGCTGCTCCCACCCTAGCCCTTCTATGAACCATCTCCAGCTCAGCTCTGGAGCTATCGTTCCAAAACATAAACCAGATTGTATCTTTCCTCTGCTTACCTGGAACCACATATATTGATTCATCTCTGAATCACAACCCATGTAGCCAAAGAACTGTGACTTTTTGTTTCATTAAATTTCTTCTAGTCATCAGCCTTTTGGTTAGTAGCTGAACATGGTAAGCATTTGTAACATCCAATATGTCCACAATGCAGTTCGAGGAAAATATCTGGAAATTCCTTTCACTTTCCTATAAGGTTCAACAGAATCTGACACATTTATATCTTCTCAATCTCATCTCTCTTTCACTCAGCTTTCTATACCTTTGCTCATGGTGCCATGCTGATTCTATTCTGTCTACAGAACATCTCTGTTTCTAGCACATGCCAGCCCCTTCCTGCCATAGGACTATTGCTCCAGCCATTCTCGATGCAGTGCAATGCATTATTGAACAGGACCCTTCTAACTATGGAGATCGAAAGTGTTGCATAAGGTAAATCTGTTGTACAAGATCTTTAGACTCAAATTAAATGTCCGCAATAGTTCCCTGCCTTCCCCTGCTCCTTGATGTCTCTTGTCTCTGTTGTGGACTACCATCTTGCATTTCATGCAAGTTAACAAACCCAGCACCAGCAAAGTTTCTGAACATCCAATGACCAAAAATTATTTCAAAATCAAAAAAGAGGAGCTGATATCAAGGGCTCAAATAGAAAGTGAATGTTTAGAAAATAATGATGGAAACACATGTACATGTGCTTGTTACAACTGATGCATGGGTTGTTATAAGAGTGGTAAGAGTCCCCAATAAAATGATCTTAAAACAAATTACAGCTGCAGTGGGCATTTCATGCGGTAAACCTTTGGAGGCAGAGTTGATCACGCTTTCTACGCTCCTCTCTTAGATCACGATGCCCCGTTCTTTGAAACCGCTTGCAACTTCAAGAAGGGCTTTGGTGAAATAAAATTTAGAGCCTCATTTAAAGAGGCTTTCTTGGTTTCTTTCAAAGATCAAAATATGCATGTCTTTGGAAATAAGAATGTCTAGATGTGACTGTTCCTTTTCACAAGACATTTATATGCTCCCTTGTTTCCCAGAGGTTTTTGAAGCAGACACATAGGGCATGCTGAGACCCTTGTTGGTTTCCAGTTCATAAATAAGTGATTAAGCTCTTTTGCCTCTTTATTCAGTGCAGCCGTATTGGTCCCCAAATTGGAGCAATATTAAGACAGAGCCAGTCTGGGAAACCCGCAGGTTTCTCTCCTATAAGATTGCTATACGTTAAATTTTAAAAGATGGCAGTCAGTTTGATGTGATTGTTGGTTTAAATTCTAGAACTTCTCCCATAAGATTTTCAAGGCTTGCTGGGTTCCAATTTCTATTTCCCTGTCTCTGTTCTAAACATTGTACAGAGCTGTTCCTCTAGTGGAACTATGTCTGTGGAGGCTTCATTGAATATTTTACAAAGAGATCTTGTATTCAGAGACTGCATCTTGGAAAAAGAATCTGCTAATGCAATTTGAAAAGATAAAGGGTATTGGGGGGGCGGGACTTTTCTTCTCTAAAAGAATGATATTCCCTCCAGATTCCGTAGCCCTCAAACCTAAACAGTGGTCTGAGTGGCTTAAAGCAAAAAAGGAAGAAAGTGAAACCAGAAATGGACTTGGAGTCTTGTGACAAACAAGTTCACTTCCAACAATAACACACACACACACACACACACACACACACACACACACACACTAAATCATGATAAAACTGGAACGTCAAGCAAGGGAGCACTCCACAGTCTATCTCCATAGAAGGGATATGTTTGACAGGGATAGAGGTACTTGCTAAAGTCAATGTATAATTGTTATGTCAGTTATCGCTTTCTTGTATCAATTATTTAGGGATTTCGGTGCAGGGGAAATGAACAAGCAAGCCAAGAGGGAATGCTTACCATATATGGATTGCATGGGCAGTGCATTTTCTAATGTGACTCATCCAGCCAAAATCTATAAAAGCCAGCAAATAACCTTTTGCTGCACTAGTCTGGCAAGAAGGTGGGACAAGATATTGGTAGGATTTTCCTGTTAGTAATTCCCTGGAGTGGCAACCTGCTGTGTATAAAATGAGCCCTCTGAAATGTGGAAGGAGGGATTTCCTTACCAGCAAGAACTGTATCCCTGTGCAGTGAAGCTCCTGGTGACAGCTATCCCAGCAGAGGAGCAGCAGCAGAACCAAGAGTCAGAACACGTGAGGTCATTATGGTTTATTGTGCCAACCTGGCCGATACACACATGTGGGGTAATTGAAGGGCGGAGGGATAAATGGTTCGGTGAGCCTCACCTTTCGAGTTCTCGGGTCTCTTGCTTTGTGATGGTCGCACCAGGGTGCAGCTGTCTTAGCCAGTTCCCTGCTTCAGCTAGCAAGGCACACTTCCTGCAAGACATCCCTGAGGAGAAGCCACATGGACCTACCCCGGTGCAGCCCTGGGTGCTGGAGCAGCCATGTGGAGACCCCTGCCAGCGCTGAGATGCTTACACGTTCACTGATTCAGCTTTCCTCCTGCAGTCAGCATCATTGTGTGTGTTATGTGAGATGGAGGAGGACTTTGTGGATTGGTGTCGGGCATATGGGCTAATGTTGGACTCGCCCCCTGGAGTTTCTGAAACAGGAGCTGTTTACTAAAGTAGAAACACCTGCCTTTCTCCTGCGGAGTAGCTGTTGGTTTAGAACTGCATCCTTTGAGGATCACAGCCCAACTTGTAACCACTATGCACCAGGTTTCCTTAACAGGCCAAACAGACTCATATCTTCCCTGGATTGAGGGGAATCTCATTGTCAATATCAGTTAAGTCCCACTGTACAAGCCAAAGGAGGCTGTCAAGGGCACCATTGCCTATACATAAGGTGACCAGATTTTAACATTGGTAAAGCGGGACACCATTGACGGGGGTGGGGGGTGGGGTTCTTGATTAAAAATTTGGTCTATATGGAGCAACAAAAAGTTTCATAAAACGCAAAAATAGTATTGTAATATATATTTTTAAATTTCAACATAAGTACAATTTACAAATATAATACATTAAAAAATTATGTATAGTTTTATTTTATTCTTTGTCATATTTCTCATTTGAGTGAATTTTTTTAGTAGATTGGTGTCATTGTTTAAAAGGTCATGAAATTTTTCACAAGAATTTGTTAAATTATACTTCACACATAAAATGGCTTTCAAAGTGTCAACACTTAATTGTGACATTTAATTCACATAAATGTGAATTTTCTGATGTCCACACTTTATTTACCATAGAAAAAACACGTTCAGTAGCAGCATTAGTTCCTGGTAAGGACAGCGTGTATTCCACAATTTTTAGTGCATATTATATGGAACATGGTTTGTTTCAAAATGATGAAATATTTCTAACCATTTGTTCTCTATTGTGATTTTTGCTGATGTCCAACATTTAACCTTTTCCTTATCAATATATTTTTAATAATGATACCTCATTAAAAAATCATTTTCAGAAATATTGCTATATGGGAAATTTTGAGCAATATGGCCGAATGAATTTTACACATCATTCCAGTACTGTCTGCTAAATTCAAGAAAATTTATGTATTTATTAAATAAATAAATAACTTCCTAAATGATCTGAATAGCTGATTTGTTGACATCACTTGTTTAACTAGCATTAGCACGCAGTACGATGTGTATCATCTGAGAGACAGTTACAAAATGTGTTCGTCGTTGCCAAGGCCAAAAAATGCCATTGTTCATTAAGTCCAAACAATGGTGGTCGAATTCTAACAACTGATCAACAATGTGAACTCTGATAAACAGTTCTTGATAATCAGTTCTCAACAATTATTTGTTATTATTAAAGGTCAACATTATAAAATTAACAAAAATAGTATAAAACTCATATCCTGGCAAAATAGCCACATGGCAGCCGAAAACCGTCCCGTTCTCCCGCCTTTCCCTAGCTTGTCATGCATTCTTTCCAAAAATCAGGGACTGTTTTAAAACGCCACAGGACACGGGACAAATTGCTAAAAATTGGGACTGCCCCGCCAAAAGCGGGACATCTGGTCACCTTAATATTATATTCAACTAAGTCAAATAGGGGATTTTAACTTAGTAATACAGACCTTTGAGTAAATTCAAACAGGGAATTTTAACTTAGTAACACACACGTTTCATGGCCCCCAAAGTCTCTGTATTTGACTATGTGCTTTCATGAGTTCACATACAGCCTTAGAAATCAGAAAAGTTCACCTATCAACTGAGAGAAAGAACAATCTACAAGAGCCACTCTTAGAAAGATCATACTTGCTCTCAAATGTGTGCTATGAAAATACATTTCACAAACTGCATTGGTTGAATCAAAAGATATTGTTTGGGCTGGGTCCAAACTAGGCAGCCCTGTTTGGACTAAGCTGAAGCAGGTCCAGGCCCTGCACGCCCTTCCCTGCACATCCCAAAGGTCAGCAACAGGCAGCGCCAGATAAGATAACCAGTGAAACCAGATGTTCCGGGTTCAGGTTCTAAGAAAGCTGCAAGGAGTCGACAAGCAATTCTCTGAGTTGACCCCATATGCTAACTGCCATAATTGCCATCCATTCCTGACCACCCCTTTAAAAACCCTCACCCCCAGCCAATAAGCACGACTTCCTGACCTGTTGGCCTAGGTCACCGTCCCCTCCCCCTCCCCTAATAAAGCTATTTCTGTTTCTGCTCTCCCTTGTCCTATCAGTTATGTCTCTCTTCCTCCCTGTTCCTCAGTTCCCTTTTACCGATATGATAGCCGAATAGGACCTCGTGAGAATGCCACCCACTGCTCAGTCCGGTCCCAATTTGCTTTGGGACAGTGAGGCTCGGAGAATGAGTAACTTCTTCAGCTTCTCAGAGGTCAGAAGCAGTTTATGAATCCCACTTACTCCTCAGACTCCTGGGCATCTTCACTACTTAATTCTTAATAATAATCGTTTAATTGTAATTGGGTTTGGGTTGTTTTTTTTTTTCACGCACAACATTTGTTTCTAGGCATTAACTCATCTTCCCAGTGGGCCGTGAGACAAGTTGATGATATGTATAATTAATTGTTTAAATCTGGGAAAAGAAAACCAGAGAAAAGGGATAGCATTTCTTGCACATAATCTCACTGTTCTTCATAAAACCCCACGAGGTAAGGATTACTCTCTCCCTTTAGCCGGTGCAGAAAGTGGCTCTGAGAGCCAAAAGAACAGATTCCTATCTAAGCAGGAGAGCCAGGATTTAAACCCAGCTCCGTCTGACTCCAGAAACCATTCTCAGTCCAGTCAAGATGTTTTTGTTTAAGTTATGTATCCAAAATGACATGAGGGATAAGAGAATTGGACGCCAAACTCAGCGCCAATTCTCTGGGTTATGTTTGCACCACATTCTCACAATAAAATCCAGCAGTCCAACTCCTAGTGACCAACAATGGCCTAGAGACTCTCCCTCCCCCCACCCTTTTACTGCTAGTCCTAATATCTTAGCTAAATCACAGGTTTGCTTTCTCTGGAAATCTGGAAGCCACCCTGAGAAGGTCAGTTCACAAATGACTGAGGAAATTAAATGTAAAGAAATCCCAGCAAGGACGGCTACTTAAACGTGGCTTGACCCCGGAACTGCCAGGGATGTGGTTGGCAGGCTTCTGTGTGCGTAGGTAGTTTGGACCAGGCTTGAAAGGAGGGCATGATCTCAGAACCCTTCTAGTGGCATCTGGGGTTCAAATGACCTGCTCTCCCTCGGTAGCTCGTCTTTCCCCATTACTCATCTCTCATTCGAAATCTTCATTTCCAGAGGCAAAGGAACAAGAGTGCATTTAACAATGGCTCGTGGTGATGGTTGTGTGACCTAGGGAATGCAATCCACATCCAAATGACCTGTACAACTGAACTGGACACAGGAAAAAGAACTGTTGACAAGGCAAAGCTTTTGAGATTACATAGAGTGGCAATGATGTATTTATAAATACCTATTTCCTTGTGGTACAGACACATATAGAACACAATTAATAATAATAATAAAGCACCTAAGCGGGACACAAGCGGGACACCATTGATAAAACCCGTATCCTGGCAAAACAGCCACATGGCGACCAAAAACCGTATACCCTAGCTTGTCGTGTATTCTCTCCAAAAATCAGGACTTTTTTAAAACGTCGCGGGACACGGGAAAAATTGTTAAAAATCAGGACAGTCCCACCAAAAGCGGGACGTCTGGTCACCTTACCATGGCCAGGGGAGCACGCTTCCCTGTCAGACCCGAGACTCCCATCCTTCTGCCAGTACACAAGGAGCTCCCCCCTTCCAGTTCCCAGTACCGGGCTCTTCATTTCCTTGGAAGCCCCTGTCTGGAATATTCTCACGCATCTCTGCAAATTCCTCCCAGCCTCCACGCACTGGGTACTTCCCCAGTCATCCCCACTTGTTCAGGTACTGCTGTGGCACCACACCTGCCTGTGTTGTCTGTGGCTGTATAACAAATTATCCCTGAACGGCAGTTTAGAAGAACTACTGTTATCTCAGCTTCTGCAGATCAGGTGGGCAATGAGTGCCTCTAACCCAGAGTCTCTTACAAGGCTAATCTAGTGCCAGGTCAAGGTCAATTGCAGTGATTTCACACCTTGACTGGGATTTGTTGGACTGTCAAGTTTACTCACTGGGCACCTGGCAATCCTTGGAGGCCAGAGACATCAATTCTTTGCTACATCAGATGCTCCACAGGATTCTTCACAGTATAGAAGCTTGTTTTTGCTCAGTGTGAGGTCGTGATACACACACACAGACACACATACCACCACACGTACCAAAACACACACACACACAACACAGACACACACGCAGTGAGAGAGAGAGAGTTAACAGGACAGAGACACAGTCTCTTTCATCCTATTCTCAATGTTTTATCCACTGGGATTATTTCAGAAGATACATATCTGTGTCCTCTAGTAGATTACTGTAGTGTAAATCAAGTTAATGCACTGTATATTCACGATAGCCTAAAATCACAGTCGTCGCATATTCTGTATCCTCAATGATATTTTGATATTTGCTAAAGGAAGAAAGTACGATTTTTCCAAATTAAATATTTAACCAACTGAAGGTTCCCCTTTGCATTGCACTTACTGCAGAAAGATTCGCAACAGAGAAGATCACACTAGGGACTTACCATCTGTTACAGTTGGGGAAAAGGAATGTGGAAACTCACATCGTTTTTCTGAAAATGTCCACCGATAACACCCCAAATACATTCCATTCACTGAAACAGTCCTATTCCATGTCTCAGTTCAAGAAAGCAGAAAAAGATAAATCTATCATTTCCCTGGGAAGAGGCACTCAAGAATGTATTTGTGAACAATTATAGCCATTAACACCCCCCCAAAGGACAGTCCAGAATCTGTCATATAACCCCCAATATTTAAGAATGGCTGGCTAGTGAGTAGCCCTTTAACCATAACAATATCATCTTGTCGGTGTTTTTAAAGCACAGTAAGGGAAAATGGATATTTGCCCACATTGATTCATCTCTAACTTTATAAATAGGAAACATTTTAAGATTCTTAACATGTGGTCAACTACTTTCTGGAAAGGTTGTGTTGTTTTAGCCCCATGCCCAGTGGTGTATGTATCGAGTGCTGCTATAAAAGAAATACCACAAGTGGGTGTCTTTAACAAACAGCAACTTATTTTCTCACAGTTTCCAAATCCAAACCCACCGCTCCAAGTCCGTTCCAGCTCATAGTGACTAGAGAATATAGCACAACTGTTCCTTTGGCTTTCTTCATCTGTAGCTATATGGGAGCAGCCAACCTCATTGTTCCGCCTCACTGCAGCTAATTAATAGCCAGTGCTTAGCCCCCAGCCCTACCATCCACTTTTTCTCTCTCTCACATCTCACAACATAGAGCTTTTATTTTTTTTTAAATCATTTTATTGGGGCCTTATACAACTCTTATCACAATCCATCCATCCATCGTGTCAAGCACATTTGTACATTTGTTGCCATCATCATTCTCAAAACATTTTCTTTATACTTGAGCTCTTGGTGTCAGCTCCTCATTTTACCCTGTCCCTCCCCCAACCTCCTTCCCTCACAAACCCTTGATAACTTATAAATTATTATTATTATTTCATGTCTTATCTTGTCCGAAGTCTCCCTTCACCCAGTTTTCTGTAGTCGGTTCCCCAGGTAGGGGGTTATATGTAGAGCATTGTGATCGGTTCCCCCTTTCTACACCAACTTCCCCTTCCCTTCCTGGTATCGCTACTCTCATTATTGGTCCTGAGGGGTTTATCTGTCCTGGATTCCCTGTGTTTTCAGTTCTGATCTGTACCAGTGTACATCCTCAGGTCTAGCCTGATTTGTAAGGTAGAATTGGGATCATGATAGTAGGGACAGAGGAAGCATTAAAGAACTAGAGGAAAGTTGTATGTTTCATTGGTGCACCCTGACTGGCTCATCTCCTCCCCTCGACCCTTTCGACCCTTCTGTAAGGGGATGTCCAGTTGCCTACAGATGGGCTTTGGGTCTCCACTCCGCACTCCCCCTCATTCACAATGTTATGATTTTTTGTTCTTTGATGCCTGATACCTGATCCCTTCGACACCTCGTGATCACACAGGCTGGTGTGCTTCTCCCATGTGGGCTTTGTTGCTTCTGAGCTAGATGGCCGCTTGTTTGTCTTTAGGCCTATGGGAAACAGAAGGATTTCTCCCAAGTTGTCTCCCCCAAATAGATGCCAGACTTAGCTGCTTGAGAATGACTGTACACTTGGAGGTCATCAGGAGTGGATTGGGGGTCATCCTCCCTGAGAGTTGTCAGCTATCTAGACCAAGCAGACACCACTGTTTATCCCACAACAAGTAGGGCCCACTCCCTTCTGATAAGGATAGTAGTTGTCTGTTTCCTTGTAGGAGACACTGGAGAGGTCAAACCCGCCCAAGAATGACCAAGGTTAGGCTGCCATCTTGAATCTCGGGTCCGTCCATCTTGTCACATGTGTACCCCTAGTCCTTCCCATTCCTATGGGCACACCCCTAGCTCATCCCCTTCCTGTCACGCTTATGCCTATCATAGATCCCCTTCCTACAGTGTGTATGCCTATTGTACTGCTGCTTCCTGTGACGTGTGATTCTGTAATCATGTCCCCCTAAAGTGATGTAATGGTTGGTTAGCAATAAAGTAGAGGCTTCTCTGGCTCCCAGGGCCCAGGATCTCTCTCCGGCTCTCGGGGGCCAGAAGGCGCCCGGTTCTCGGTCCCTGAGGCTGCTCCTGTTAGATCTCTCCATAGCTAGATATACCTCGGTCCTTGGCTCTGTGCGAGAAATAATTCACTCCGAAGCCTGGTTTGTGATCGAAGTGAGTTTTATGAAAGTTAGAAGAAGTTTCAGGTTCAAGTTACAGGGCACCCGTGGGGCTCCTCCCGAACATGCGGCCTGGTTGGAAGCTGCTCAGCATCATGCAAAAGTGTCCCAAAGTCCTGCCAAAGCTCTCTGGGCCAAAGTTCTCTGTCTCTCCCTCTCTACTCTGGGCTTCTGCCTTTTCAAGGATTCCACGGGGAGGCATGGTGGAAGACCCCTGGTTGACCCCATTGGCTGAATTGAATTCACCTGGCTTACGTGGGCCAATTCAAGTTCACGCCCACCCCTGCCTACCGGCGGGAATCCAACCCTCTGGGCATGTGCAGTGTGCCACTCCTTTGTTTCCCTAGCTTGACCCTCTGGGCACGCATTAACGGACATTCCCAGCTCTAGGTAACCTACCTAACACTCCTGCTCTCTTGGCCGGGTTCCCCCCACGAGGACCATGAAGTGGGGCTGAGGTGAGCAATGCTACCATGAATTGTGTCTGACTCCATTACTTGACTCTTCTACCTCTCATGCTATGACTTTACTATAATCCTTACTTATTATCGCTGTACAATTGTGCCTACCGTGATGATTTGTGGGGATCTCCCCTCCCTTTAACCCCACATAGGCCTTTAATGCCCCAGATGCTATATATTTTGGTAGCCGGGCACCATCGGCTTTCTTCACCACATTTGCTTGTGCACCTGCTTTGTCTTTGATGAGCGTGTCTCCACCAGTGCACTTTATCACAGTGTGTTTGTTGGTGCTGGTAGGTGTCACTGAGTTGTTTGGACCCATAGTGACCTTATGCACAACAGAAGGCAACACTGCATGGCCCTGTACATCCTCACACCGGTCCCACCCTCTCAATGGTTCCTGCCTTGTCAGAGTTTGGGATACTAGAATTTGGAATTCCAGTCTCTGGAGAGGAAGGCTCTCTTCCCCTCATTCCTTCTAGGGGATGGCCCTGGTGTCTTTTCAACTTTTATCCCTAGTATTCTTGTGATCTTACCCTAGGTGCTTACATGCTTAAAGTGCTCTTTCATTTCTCAAAGTAGATTGGGTGGTGGAGTGGGTTGCATGCTGGGCTGCTAACCATAGGTCAATAATGCAAAACCCCCAGCCACTGCTCAGGAGAATGATAAGGCTTCCTCCTCCAATAAGAAGTTAGTCTCAGAAATCCATAGGGCCAGTTCTACCCTATGCTGTAACTGACTCGATGAAAGTGAGTTTAATTGAGACACTCGTGCTGGCTCATTCACATAATAAAATCCATCCCCAAATGAAGTTCTATAACCCCAGGTTCCCAGGTGCGGGTTTGCAGCAGAGTTTATGCAGGACATAATTCTATTCAGAGCACTAGGTACGTATAATCATGCAAATTCTCAACTTGCCTCATGGGTGGTGGTGGTAGCTGCTGTAGTTGACCTATATCTCTTGGCTGTCCCCTATAGGGAAGCAGGTCTCCAGGACTTTCTTTCCAGGAACTGCTGGGTGGGTTTGAACTGTGAACCTTTAGGTTAATAGCCAAAAACCCATTTCAGTTGAGTTAAGACCAACTCATAGCCACCCTAGGGAACAAAACATCTGTCGCTTAGAGTTACGAAGAGTGTACACTTCATGAAAAACCACTCTGGTGGCTCCATAGGTAAGCAGTAGATTACTAACCACAAGATCAGAGGTTCTAACCCACCATCCACCAGGAAGGAGAAAGATGAGCTCTTTGCTCCCAAATTTCTATGAGCCAATTTGACAGCAGTGTAGTTACAGAGTTGACTGCCACATTGTTCTCCCTGGAGCAGCTGGTAGGTTCAAACTGCTCACCTTATAGTTAGCAGCTGAGTGCTTAATGGCTGGACCACCAGAATGCTTTCTTAAAGTTAGTAGATGATCAAAAATTCCTCCTCTCTTAAAACACCCAAGTATAATTTCATTTTTCTAGAATTTAATAATTTGCTGGGCATTCAAAGAAGTGGATGCTATTACTCACCGTAAGCATGATGTAATGGGTAGCACACATTAAGCGATGGATGGCTAGCTGGAAAGTCAGTGGTTCAAACCTACGGAGAGCTATCTAGGAGGAAAGGCCTGCAACCCACTTCCCAATTGGCACAGCCTTGGAAACCAGAGGGGGCAGATTGACTCTGCACCCATGGTGTCCCCGTGAGATGGAATCAAGTGGAGGCCCTCAGACAGCCACAGCACCATGACGTGAAGCAGGAAAGACAGACTGCACAGGACAGGGATTTGACTGGAATGGGTCTTTCACTTCAGTCGGGAGCATTCACGGCCAACACCCAGCTGTCTGTGGAGGCGTGTGTGTATGTTGTTCTGATGCTAAACAGGTTTCATGAACATGTGTCTCTAAGTCACTCGATTTATTCTTGCAAGGAATGTCACTTCGCCTAGCAGCCATACACACCCAGAGGCAGATGGGAAGTGTCTGCTACAAGGAACCACTACTCAACGACCTCATTTTCCCTAAAAATAAACAAAAGCCAACCAACCAACCAGCCAACCAACCATAAAAACAACAACAAAAATCCTTTGCCAAACCAGAGAAATCACTTCCCATTCTCAGTGGCCTTCAAAGGTATTCAGGCTTGTCAGTGTCTAGTTCCCAGTTTGCAGGGACATTTTAGGCAAAGCCCTGGGGGAGTAGTGGGCTGGTAACTGCAAAGTCCGCAATGTGAAACCACGGAAGAAAGACGAGGCTTTCTGCTCCTGTAAACAGTTATTGTCTCAGAGAAGCAGAGGGGCTAGTTCTAGCCAGACCTATAAGGGTCGCTAAGAGTCAGCATTGACTCCATGACACTGAGTTGGTCTTGTTCGACTTCCTGACGCTACAGAGAGCAGATTCTTAAATCGGCCTAAGGATGTGGCACGTACATCCGGCCAAGCACAGGAAGGAGGGAGATGGAAACCTGACAGGGGCCTACTGGGGACATTTCCTCCTTCTTCGGTGCCTCCCAACTTGCAATTTACCCAGTAATCTGGTGCTGATCACCCTGGCACCTTCTGCTGAGAGTATCAACTAAAGGACACTGTAGGAACCGGACTCTCCTAGAAACCTGGAGGATTTCTGATGGCCGTGAGGGTTTATGCTGGCTCACCAGGTCAGCAAAGATGCTTCGCTGCACCAAGTTGGGCCAGCTGGGGGCAAATGCTGGCCTGTGAGAATATTAGAAATGCAGGACCCCAGGCACCAGCCTAGGCCGAGGGAATCCGAATCTGCAATGAACAAGATGCCCAGGTGAGTCTTGGGTTCATCCGAGTATAAAAACTTGCTGTAAAGAACTCCACCTCCTGATGTTATTTTCTGCTTTCGTTTCAAGGCCCCATGAGCTGCCTGTGTTGGCAATGGGCTAGGGGCCTGTGCCGGTAGAAGTGACCATTGGGGGTATTCACCAAGACTTTGCACATCTGAGGGCAGTTGTGCCTAAAGGCGTGGAAAAGTGATTTCCGTGACACTACATTTCGTTCGAAGACCTGTGGGAATGTGCCTATTTGAGTTAACTTCCCGACAGTCCTCAGCAGAGGGGGTCGCAGCCGTTTTCTTCTGTCTTTGGGTCGCGTTCTGATGTCAACATGTTTGCTGACATTGGTGAAATGTTTAACTCCACCCAATTCTACAGAGGCAAAACACCTACATTTAAAAGCCTTGTCTTGAATTTGGGGATGACTACAGAGCCAGATTGAGCTTCCGTTTTGCCATTTAAAATTCAGGCTCTTTGTTGCGAGCCTCCATTATGCTTGATTGCAGTTAGAGAGTATCACACACACCAACCACAGGGAGTGTGGACTAAGGCAAACTTTGCCTAGCTCACAATTTGTCTGAGGTGGCTCTAAAGCTTGACCAGGTGGCCCTACTCTTGGCTAAGTAGCTTGGTTAAATGTGGGTGGATTATAACTATATTTATCGGACTGGTTTGCTAAAGGTTTGTGTGATTTGTTACAAGGTGCCTTTACAAGGTAGTGAATACAACATGAAATGAAATCCATTTTGTCTAGATTTTGTAGCCTTCTGTAAAGGAATTGGTTAGGTGTTGTGTTAGAAATATTGAGAGTACATGAATAACCAGGTTCTAAACAAGATACGTGTGTGTGTGTGTGTCCTGCAATGATGCAGGTAGGAAAGAGTATCAACAAATTCCACATACTGTTTTCTGATAATGTGAGTGGAATTTGTTGATTCCCTCACTAGACTTGATACTGCTGAAGAAAAATGCTATACACTGTAGGTTCCTATGGTAGATACAAAATCTGGTGTCAATTTGGGGCTTGGATTAAGAGTGAAGGGGTGGAGTCTAGTCTGTCAATCAGATCAGAGCCAATGAGGCCTCTGTGTGGGTGTGGCCTTCTCCTGAGAATTCTGGGAAATCTGGCTTTACCTTCCTGGAGGCAGAAGACACTCTCTCTCTGCTCACTCTCTGGGAGACACTGCAGCTGGAGAAGCCACATGGCCCTACCCTGGTGCAAACCGAACTCTGAATCCTGAGAAGCCATGTAGAGATCCTTGGCAGTGCTGAGATGCTTACAATGCCACTGGATCCAAAGACTTTCTATCCACTGACCTGTGATCACCCTGCTTTCAGGGCCATTGCATGTGTTTCGTGAGTCTGAAGAGGACTTTATAGATTGGTATCAGACATATAGGCTAATATCGGACTTATGGGCTTGGACTGGACTGGGTTGGCATGCTTACTTAATGTATAATTGCCCTTTATATAAAACTCTCTCTTACACACATATGAGTTTCTATGGATTTGTTGTGCTGTGGATTCGAATAAATGACAGCCACTATAATGTCTTGATAATACAGAAGAGTCTTTATTCAGTTATAACCAGATGCTAGAATCTAAAAGCGATTCTTTGATTGAAATCCCAAGTCCACATTTCAGTCCATTTGTGTAAAGGTGAAAAACTCATTTATCGTTTGTCTAAGACTTAAGCAAGCATGGACAGAGCAGAAAGCAAAATTAAGGTTACTGTTCTTTAGGGTTAGGGAGCATTACAGGGTACAGCATTGATTACCACCTCTGGTAACTGCAAGAAGAGGAAGCATGCAGTACAAGTTACATTCCTTATCATAAAAGAAACAATGCCAGAATTGACTATAACATCCGGGTTACATAAAATGATTAACTACACCATTCAGATTACAACATTGAATAGAACAATATAGAATCAGAACAAACAATATATTCAAGAATAGTCAAAATGACTTATAGTGTCCAGAACCTGGGAACATGGGAGTACATTCTAAAATTAATCTCCAGCAAAGACTTTCCCATAAGGGGAGGAAGAACGGGCAGGTCAACTAGCAGTCAACTTTCTGAGATGGGAGGGAGGCACAGGCAAGTTACTAAGCACTTTACATAAATGGAGTTTCTTTTGCGAGTTTTTCTCAGTTTCTCTAGTCTACCCGGACTAACACAGTTCCCAAATGTTCTTGGCCTATTGCCCCCTTTACAGGAAACAAACTACTTAGCCCCTGCGCCCCATCATGAAAAGCTTTTGTATGATGGTCCATAATCCAGGGAAAGTGTCAGTGCCGGCTTTTGTAGCCCTCCTGGATGGTTCCAGCATCCCTCCCGGGGCAGCATCACGTACTTGGGGGAACACGGCTGCAACCTCATACCTCTTGCTCACGTCCTCCCCGAAGCTCCCTGTTCTTCTGCTTGCCTCTTCTACAGAGTCACCCTTTCTTGCTTCTTGCCCCTTACCCTCTGTTTTCTTATCCATATTAAAATGCCTCAGGAATTCCATCTTTGACTTTTTTTCTGTTTTCCCATCCTCTGGATGGATGACAATGAGTCATGGTGGCATAGCGGACGATGCATTGGGGTGTGAACCAGGGCAGCAGTTTAAAACCACTAGCCTATGAGGGGGAAGAAGAGGCTTTCTCTGCCTTAGAGTTGCAGCCTCAGAAACCCGCAGGGGCAGTGCTGCTCCATTGTAAAAGGGCACCATAAGTTGGCACCAACTTATGGAGTGCAGTGAGTTTTGTTTTGTCTGACTTTGGGTTTTGTTTTTGGTTTTTTTTGGTAGGCTGTTCTGTTGCATGCCCTTAGTGTTTCGCCTTGGTGTAGTAGGGTCAGATTGGGCACAATTCCCACACTGTCTCCAGTGTTGTCCCCTGTAGGGCTATGGGTCAGTGAGGGACGTTGTGTCTTGTGGTGGGGCTGGCCCTATGGTCCTCTCTGTGCATTGGCTGCTCTTAGCAGGGATATGGTCCTCAGGGCTGGGTGGGCCAGGAGGTGCTCCACTCTCCCTCCCTCCCCCTTCATTTGCTCCCGTGTGCTCTGATCTGACATGTCCCTCTCCCTGAGCTGTAGCTTCAGTGCTGTCCTCTGAATTGAGTTATTTGGCCAGGGAGTGTGGGGAGGCTGGCAGGGCTGTTGGGCATGGAGGGAGACTGTCAGCATAGTTGGGATTGGGGCCAGCCCCTCAGATCTCTCCACTGGTTCCCTACTCCATGATGGCATGTTGCATTCACATCCTGGAGCACCAGGTTGAAGTCTGGTCCCTCTTTCCCTGTGGCGATATCAACAACGCCCTCCCCTTGGGTGCATTAGTGTGCTTTGTTTGGTGTGAGTGTGTGTGTTTGGTCTAGCTCCCCGACCCCACCAAATGCAGCCTTTGGAAAAGCCCCTGGTTGAATAAACAGGAAATCAGTGCTTGCTTGGCACTTCATTTCAAGCCTTCCGGGTCTGCTGTTCCCATCTGGAGGGGTGAGGGGCAAAAAGGTGCTGGTGGTTGGGGTGGCCATGGGGGAGCCCTACCTCCTCCTGCGATGTGATAAGGCACTGCACCACAACCACATTCCCCTCCTTTCTTGGCAGGAGTGTAGGGGTGGGGCGGGGTTGAAGCAGGAAATAGAAACTGAAACGACAAAGGGATCCAGTGTGCCTGCGGAGGACCTTTGCTGTCAGACTTCCCGTGATCTTGGGGCAGAAACATGTTCCAAAGCCCTGCGGGTCAGAACTGACGGGAAGACGCAGTCTGTGGAGGCTGCAAAGAAGCCCACGGCCTCTTCTTCCTCTGGCAGAACCTGGAGGAGGACTGGATCCCGCCCGAGGGAGAGATGACGCCTGCCCTGGAGCCATTGAGGATGTCACTTCTCTGTAAGTAAAGTGATCCTCCTAGAAATTCCCTCATTTCAGTAAAGGGGCCCAGTGGTGAGGACTTTCACCACATTGTTTCCACGTCCTTCGTTTCCAGTTTGATGTCCAATGTACTGAAAATGAATCGTAGGGATTACACTTGCTTTTGTTTGCTGGTGGGTTTAGTTGATTCAGGCAGGACCGGAAATCTAATTTTTTATTTTTTTTATTTTGGCAAATACTCTATTCAGAGGTGTTTGAAATACACTGAAGGGAGTGCTGACACTCTCAGCTGCTTGCAGCTCCTGCACCAGGGATTAGAATCTTTGCTGTCCTCAGGGTGCCCGGATGGTTTTCCTTTGCAGCAGGTGGACCTCACATTCATGAGACCAAAGATCTAGAACTATTCCCCCTAGATTTGCACCAGCAGTGGTTTTGTTTCCCGTTTTGTTTTGTCTTTAAAACGATACTACATTGTATTACAGAATACTGCTCTGTGTGGAAAGATGTCTGCGGAGGCTTCCTCGGGAATCTTGCAAAAGCCCCATGACTCTGGTAATGCAGTTTATGAAAATCTGCAAGGATGAAAGAACAGAGTGGTGGGGGTGGGGGGGGACCTTTCGTCCATGAAAGTGTGGTAGAAACGGACTTGTAGGTAAGCCAGCACTTTTATACTATAGTTTTCTTTTCCGAATGTCATGTAGAAATGGAATCCGATAGCAGGTAACTGTTCCATCTAATATCTTTTGCTTAGCCTTAGCATTGAGATTCAGCTAGATGGTACCAAGTTTGTCAAATAAGAGCAAGAGGACAGGCTTTTCTGTGTGGCTGGCTGAATCTCTGCATGATCTGTCTAGGAGGGGACAGGGGTGGGTGGATGTGCTACATATTAATGCTTGTTTAAACCGAGCAAGGTGAAAGTTGAGGAACCTGCAGAGAGGAGAGAAGCATGACAAGATAAGGTCAAGACAGGCTGAGAGTAAGTAATGGACAATTGCTAAGCACATAAATACTTACAGTACCTTCTTTCATTATCACAAAAGCTTGGCCACAATTAAATGCACTTCACATGGCAACAAGGTAAACATTCCTCCAGTGGTCTATGGTTGTTGGCTAGGTACCAAATGCAGAGGAGCAGGCAGCCTCAGTTTTCTCCTGAGAAAAGGCTGGTGGACTTGAACCACTGACCTTATGTGTTAACAGCCCAATACTCATTGCACATTACCTCCAGAGCTCTTTCAAGGTAAGGAAGGCTTCTTCACTTCTTAATTTGCCTGCAGCTATCATAGAGGAACATAAATTTTTTTCTGCTCATATAAGTAAAGGGCATACCATTTGAGAAGACATAAGTAAAATCCCCAGATCATCTAGATGGGAGAGAACGAGAACCATTCGGATTTTATGTATGCCTTTTGTTGTTTGCTTGGCGTTTGTGTCACGAAAGCATTTCTGTCCATTTAAAGTGTCCTTTTCTCTCTTGTATGCCCTCAGACCAGTGTCCAGATTGCCCCGACCCGCGGGACTCAGTTATTCGTGGGGGGAACGAGGAGACCCCAGCCTGTAAGAGAAACGGGCGAGAAAGGAGAACGAGACCAAGCAAATTCGTGTCAAGGTCTCAGTTTATTGTTACAGCGTTTGCCTTTTTAACTAGGCGAAGGGGCAGGGGAGATAAGGAAGTGAGTGCAGGGAGGGGAAGGGAGTGCAGGGAGGGGAAGGGAGTGCAGGGAGGAGAGGTTTCTCAAGCTTGTGGAATTTTTACGATTAGGGCGTCTGGCGCCGGGGTGGGGGCGGAACGTCTCCTGGTACGTGGGGGAACGTATAGTTCTCGGAATAAAGGGCCCTAGAGGTCACGTCACGGCTGGCCGCCCTCTGCACCTGGGCTGTCTCAAGGCCTCCCGGTCTCCAACACCAGATGGGTAAAGAATCTGGAGAATTGTTCTGACTCTGTGCCTTCTCTCTTAAGAAAGGCTCATTGTGCATTCGTTCATTTTTATTACTTCTCCCTCTGACTGGTGGACTAGAACACATAGAGAGAACATGCTGACAGAGTTGCATAACCGCTTGCATCGGAACATGGCTCTGTCCCAGGAAACCACCCTGGTGTAGTGCTTCCTTGTTGCTTTGTCTTTTCCCAGTCCTCCCTGCCCCTTCTTTCCACCCCCGGCCTTGTCATAGTCTTCAACATCTTTTCCTATTGTGTTCTGAAAAAATGAAAAAATGGTTTCTGTTATCTGGGTGTTTTCAACTTACTGATGTTGGTTTCTTTTTCAGCATGGTTTGTTGAGCATTCCCTTTTTGGTTTTGTGTTGTTTCCCTCTCTCATTAAAGTTGTTACGGAGTCGTGCCCAACAAGAACCACTGACCACAAACCTGTAAAAGCTAAGAGTAAGTTTATTAGAGAAAAGACAAAGGTTAGAGAAGAGCAAATTTAACAGATAAAAGAGAAAGACAGAAACAGACAAGTTCGAACTCGGACTACAGCCTGACCACGCAGGGTCCAAGACTGCAGTGCCAGGCAAAACTTTCTCCTTCTCTTTATACACTTCAAACCAGCAAAGCGAGGGCGGTAGAGCATGGGGTGGTGAAGGACGTTTGCACAAGATACCAAGATGCGGGCAGTCTGCAAGGTCACAGTTGTTTACTTTTACAACTTATTTCTCGTCTGCTAGAGATAACATAGTTTTAATTTTACGGCTTATTTTTCTAAAAACATTCTCTTCTTAGAGCCGGTCCAGCCTATAATCTTTTCCGGCCACAGATGTTCCTCTGGTGACAGTTTAACCACTTATGTGCACAATTATCTTGCCCAGTCATTCTGACCTGCAAAACTCAGTGGAAAGAGAACTAAAATGGCTGTAAGGGAAAATGGAGTTAGATAGGGATAAAAGAAATTTAAGTCTAACAACATATACTGTAACAAAAGTCTTATTCTTATAAGTAGAAATGAGGTTTCTTATCTCTCTATCTCCATGACCACGGCCATCCCTCATGGAGCAGGGTGTTTTGTGAGAAAGCTTGTCAGTAGGTGGATTGTGGCTCAGTGGCACTTGATTGATGATACTGTGTTAAATGTGTGTGTGTGTGTGTGTGTGTGTGTGTGTGTGTGTGTGTGTGCCTTCCCCCGATAACCTTCAGGATGACATTTGTGTTTTGCAGGTCAAAGAAAACATCCAGTAAAGTTATTCGCTGCCTTCCCTTCCAAAATTGTCAACTGCTTCTGCTTCATTACAGTTCTGGCTTTAGTTGTGGTTGTACTTTCTGTTAGCTTAAGAAGTAAGTAATTTTTCTCCAGAGTTTACATTATCCTCTAGTTGTTAATACATATTTAGGGAGGCCCAGTAGGTGCCTGGCACTATGTGAATTGCTAGAGATTTGTCAGTGAATGAAATTCACCAAATTCTCTGTTATAAGGGAACTGGAATTTTTCAGAAGGACTCACAGGGAATAAACAATAAAAAAGGATAGGGGTCAAACTGCTTGCCATTCACATAGCAAGTTCCTTGAGGGATTTTGTTAAACTCTTGATTGAGATGAAGAATTTAGCCACTTGACTTACTGGGGAAAAAAATACAGGAACAGAAAACCAGTAGAGCAAAAGCCTTAAGGAAGAATCTTCCTTATTTGAGGAACAAGGAAGCTGGTTGAGGAAATGGCATAGAGGCCATGTCTCCTCCACCTACACAAGGTAAGGTGGATACATTTCCCCACCAGCTCAAAGCTGATTTCTATGAAGTTGAGGTCAGGCATGCTTCCACCCACCAAACTTCTTTACCCATTTTTGACACCAATGGTCTGTCCCACAGTACTCTGCTTCTCTACTGGGTTTGATCATCTATTGCAACGGGCACAGTGAACTCACAATCAATACTCATGATTCTGAGGGCTTCCTAGGGAAGTTGACACGTTGCCAGAAGTCAGGTTCAGAACACATGAGTGTTATAATATTTGTGTCTGCAGCATCTCTTCTCAACCACGTTGGAAAGAGGGTGGCCTTAGCCTCTTGCCACGTGGCGCCTTTTAGCATGCTGATGCCTGATGGCACACAATTTACTCACTCCACAGGCCAGGAAGGCCTGTGTCTCTGCCTCAGGATTGCTGCAGCCACCACGGTTTCTCCAGGGTCTCTGCTGCTGCTACTTGTCCTTGCATTGAGCTTAAACATGGTGTTTATAGCCTCTCTTCCCCTTGGTGGAGGGATTCTCTGTTCCTACTTCTGACTCCCTCAACACCAGCCTCATTTGCATGCTTCCTGTTAGTCTTTGCTAAGGGTTACAAAAACTGTGGCTAAAAAAACCCCCTCCCGAGTAGTTTCACTTCACTGCACAGATGTGGCTCAAGTCACAGAGCACAGAGTAGGGGATTAGGGGTTATCCACATGGAGGTGTATAGCCTTGTAGGTATTTTAAATACTGACATTTTAAAAAAAAACTGCTTTCTGAGTGCAATGGGGAATATTAAAGAGTTGTATAAGGAGAGTTGCAAAAGCTATCATGGGTCCTGGAGAATCTTTTTTGACTGCTATGGTTAGAGTAGACAGGAAACAAGGTTTGAAACAGAGAAATTTATCAGGCAATCTTGTGAAAATGCAGGTGAGAGATGAGCATGGCCTGTTCTGGTGATGCCAACAACGATGGAGGATGGGCAGGGTACTCAGATTCTGAGTACTTCAAAAGACAAGCCAACAAAACCGCTTAGCTTTTGGGACAGGAAGTTTCAAAAAGAGAAGAGGTCAAGTTGATTTGAAGGGGTTTGTTTTTCTGTATCCTGAGCAATGGCAAAAATATAGTTGGCATTTACTGCTATGAAAAATGCTATTTAAACATGTTGTTTGTGGCCTCTCTTCTGATGTCACAACTCATTTTAAAGGTGATTTAATGTATGGAGGGTGGGGGGATCTTCTAAAATTTATTGTGGCAATGATTGTACAATTCTTCTTGATATGATTGAATGGTTGAATTGTATAACATGTGGAGTATGTGCCAATAAAACTGTAAAAATAAATGCTGTGAGAAGATCATGCATTTCCTCTATGGACTTATTTCCTAATTTGCTTTTATCTGAAGTGCCATTTGATCAAAGAAATGCTCAAGTGAGATCTCTACTTACAGTCTCTTGAGGTACATCCTCTCTAGCCTTTAGAAGCTTTTCTTCTACTAAGTTAATTGAGAATGCACAAAAGTTAAAAGAACTGAATGCTTTTCAAACATTACCGATCCTTTGTATATAGACAAAGAGGTTCTCTGCATTACCTGACACATAAAAAGAACTATGTGGGAGGAAATGATAAGGGAAACATTGAGATCATGAGACAAAAATTCCCATTCTTCCATGGCCTACACTCTGAAATATTACTTGTTTCAGAACATATAACAGGGGGCAATTTCTTTTATATATATTTCATACTTCAACACCAGTTGCTGTCTATTCTGACAATCCCTTATTTTCAGAGCATTGTGTTTTCAATGGCTGATTTTTCACAAGTGGATTGCCAGGCCTTGCTTCCAAGGTGCAAGATGTCCTCTGCGCATTCAACCTTTCCATCGACAAGCAGAGTCCAGAGGACAGTCACCAGTGCACTTCATACAGGGCTCTACCTAGTATAAAAGATGATGACGAAAAAGAAGGCTTAGAATATACTTTTGATACTAAAATAGTATTTTAATTGTGTTAATTTGTGCACTGGGGACTTCTGTGCAATGGGGAGCTCCCATGAAATACACCATTGTCAGATCCAGGAGAGGGCAGTGGTTTGCCTTTAATTAGTCAGTTAGTTAGTTAGTTGGTGAGTGAGTTAGTTAGTAATACAGAGGGCTGCTATGCAGGAGGATCTGGAAAAAGAAACTGTATGATCTTAGGAAAGAGTAGTAAACATGTTGAACTGTGGAAATCGATTTCCTTAATACTATTTTTTAATCATTTTATTAGGGGCTCATACAACTCTTATCACAATCCATACATACATCAATTGTGTAAAG
>NW_022103938.1:1433818-1436105 GCF_000313985.2 Echinops telfairi
GTGGGTATCATGAAATGATCGTTTAGCTGAGCAAGGTGCTCTTGTATTAAGGGAATGCACGTGAGGAGGCCCAATGTCCACCTGCTACCCTACTACTAAACCTATAAATATATGCACATAGGTCTATTTTCCCCCATAATCATAAATATATTTACATATTTACAGAGACATTTAAATGCTTTCATTTATCCTCATAGATATATTTCTTAGTTCGTTTTCCGTATTTCACTAATAAACACAATGGAATACAATCTATAATTTATCATTTAAATAGGGACATCTTGGAGAGTTAAAGTGGTCATAATAAAATATTATCCTGGAAAAATATGTGGGGACTTTACCAAGTGAATTGGGATGTGCAGGCACTTGACATACTATTAACTAATAAGAATGCATGATGTGACCTGAAAATTGTACACTAATCTGACTCCTATATCAATGCTTCTCAATTATACCATGCTTCCATCAAAATGAGAAGACATTAGAGACTCAAGAGTAATATAAGAAAAAGGGACAAGCATTTTAATTTTCTGGTTTATCTTAGAATTTCATGAGAAGGTATAAAGGTCCTTCAGACCATTGGATTGGCCTTAGCCGAGAATCATCAAATGGCAACTGGACATGGACGGATGGCACTGACCACAATAGCTCGTACGTTTTGAGACTTCTCTTCCTTCTGCTGTGTTCATGAGTGGCTGTGTGTGTGAGTTGTCTTTATGGGACATGAAAACATGAAATTTAATGTCTGTGACTTTGGTAAAATATCACTTTTAGTAGTTCTATCCATCGAAATTAAGATCATTAGTGTGATGATGGCATTTGATACGTTTCTTCCACTCATCCACTTATTGAAAACTTTTATTTCCTGAAAACCCTATAATGAACATGAAGACAATTTCTACACATCAGTTGCTTAAAACTCCAGTAAGCTACTGAATAACTGATGTGAAGACTATTAAGCCCACTCTTCTATATACTATGTTTATTCACCCAAGGAACCTATAGAGATCTTTCTAAAGTTCTAGAGTCTGAAAAAAACAAGCGGGATTTTGATCATTTACGTTGAGTATTTTGAATGCCCTGGAAAATGATGTCATGCTTGCAAAAGTAGAGGGCCAGCAAAAAAACGAGAAAGGAGGCCCCTCAGGGAGGTGCATAGGCACTCTGGCTACAGCAGTGGGCTAAAACAGCCACAGTTGTCAGGATGGTGCAGGGCCAGGCAATCGATCATTCTGTGGTGTACATAGTTTGCTTTAAGTTAGAACTGCTAGAATGGCACCCAACAATACAAGCATTCCATTGCGGTGATACATTGTGGAAGGCCAATTATTTCCATCAAATGGAAATGAAAGCCTTTTAGGAATTCACCTGCAAGGTTTTTTGTTTTGCTTTGTTTTTAATTTTCACACATTTACTAAGCTATTCATGGGCATCCTGACCTTAAACTGCACTGGTGGCCACAAAGGGTAGCCCGCTGTATGGGCACAACAGTAAGCTCCAGTTGGAAGTCTGATTGGCAACACAACTGAGTTTTGCTACGATGAATGAGAAACCTGTGACATTCAAGCAGAGACCTTGAGAATTTAAAGGGAACTAAATACAGAAATTGTGTGAGTGAGATATTCAGAAGCTGTGTTTATGGCCAAATTTTTTTCTTTTATTGGCATTAAATGTCTACAGAGGGATTTCTGGAGATTTATTATGAGGGAACAAATGTATATATTCAACTTCTGAATAATTAATATTTTTGTATTTGGTTTTAGGTTTATCATAAATGGAGCTGGAGAATGTGTATACTTGAATGACAAGGGTCTCAGTAGTGCCAGGTCCTACACAGATAGGAAATGGATTTGTAACAAACTACAAGTTTATACCCAGTAGTGTCAAAATGCATCAAGATGTAAATTGAAATTTCCCAAAGTGCCAGGGGGATGCAGTCTAATTTGTTATCTACAGTTGCTGACTTCCTACCCCAAATATTGCATACTATCTAACCTGTTAACATTAAGGGTTTAAACTACCATACCCAAACAATACATTAAAATAACCACGCTTGCTGAAACCATCCAAAAATATCTCAATAATCTATAGTCAAGTGTGTCCTCTGAGTTTTAAACATTTTGTGAACACACTCACACCTTTTTCTAAAGTCAAAAGATCAGAAAAGTAAGGACCATCCATATTTAAACCTGTTCCTCAGGGGCTGTGCTTTCTTTTTGGGTAGAATATTCTGGCTTTTATAGTTAACTGAATGATTTAAGCAACTGATACCTAATATATATATATA
>NW_022103938.1:1436205-1464359 GCF_000313985.2 Echinops telfairi
CTTAAATATATATATATACATATACAGCTACACTGTACTGATGAATCTCAAAAAAGATGAAATAGCAATTTATGAGGCATCGGCTCCCTGATTTACAGTTTTATTGGCACATAATCTACATATCATACAATTCAATCGTTCAGTCATATCCAGAATTGTTTCAATCATATCAAGAAGACTATTATTTCTCTTTGTTGAGGAGCTTATCGATGTCTTTAATTCCTGGGAATTCTGCTATCTTTTGAAACTATGTTCTGAGGTACATATATAATATGAATATTATATGAATAATATGAATATATTATATATAAACATTTAATGATGAGTTAAATGCTTGGTCAGTTATCTTGTTGAATACTAATACCAGTATTGTTTTTTGCCTTATGACCCATTGCATATCAAGGGTTCTAACAGGCAGGAAGAATGTCTGTGCCGTTTTAACTAATGTTAGTTCTTTCTCTATTTGACCAAATCATTACTTCTCTGGGCTCTAATATCCATTGCAAAGTCTTCCCAGAACTCGCAGACAAATTTTATGATGAAAGGATTTATTATAGAAGTTAACAAGTAAGTGGTAAGGCTAATGTGGTAGTTACATATGGATGAGAGCCCGTTGACTGGTTTGAAGTTCATGACATAGCACAAGGGGGCTAGGGTTGTTGAGAATTTGTGATGAGGCCATGGTCTAAAAGCAAGGTGACCAAGGGGCACCTTGGTGAGGCTAAGAGATGGAGCCCACATTGAGTTGACCAGATCCTGACCAGATGAAGGGAAGAATTTTCAGCCTGTGAACTGGTGCATATTGTTGCAGACTTATGGATGGCATGTCCTGATTGGATTTTGCTTATGGATGCAGGTTTCATAAGGTTCCAACTGGAATGAAGATTCTTCATGTCAAAGATTTTGATTGCTTCCTCAGAGCACTGGTTTGATGTAAGTGGGCAGAATAGACATTGGATACCCAAAATGGGACGGATATATGCACGAAGTGGCTGGTTTACAAACTGTCATAGGCAGGAGAATATATTCAGAGGATTACAGGATTAAGGTTTAAGTGTTATTTAACTGCAATTGTTAGGCATGGGATATTTTTGTTTTGTTCACTAATAGAATATTATGTTTAAATGAGGGTGGCACATATTGAATTGTATGCATTTTAGTTTTATACTGTTAGGTACAGATATGATTTTATTATTGTTTTGTTAAAAATTATGAATGGCTAAAGAGTTGTGTGAAAGTGTCAAAGTGATAAGGGGTGGTCTGTGGTAGTTACATAACCTGTTGTCAATTTCAGAGGATTAAGAGTGAAGGGGTGGAGTTTTGCCTGTCAATCAGGTGGCAGCTTGATGACCTCATTTGGAGGTACTAAGAAGATGAATAGTTCGCTTGAGGTGGGACACTTGCTCACTTCCTGGGAGATGTTGCAGCTGAGAAGACACATGGAGCTATGATAGTGCCCTGAGCTGAAGGAACCACGTGGAGACCCCTGCCAGTGCTGAGATGCTTGCAATGCCATTGGATCCACAAGACTTCCCACCCACTGGTCTGTGATCTTCCTGCATTCAGCGTCATTGCATGTGTTTTGTGAGTCTGAAGAATACTTTATAGATTGTTATTGGACATTTGGGCTAATATCACACTTATGGACTTGATCTGGATTGGGTTACGATATTTTCTTAATGTACGGTTGGTCTTGTATATACACCAAGCTCTTTTTTATACAAATATGAGTGTCTATGAATTTGTCTCTCTAGTCTCCCCAGACTAACACAGCTAATAAGAAATGTTCAGGGTTGAGTTGTTCATGTTACAAAATTATTTCAGGTCTGCTAATAAATGTTCAAAAGGCATGCCGCTCTGCTGTAGCCGCCCTTATTAAGTGCTGAGAGACATCCCATTCCACAGGGTATGTTCAAAACATTTCTGTGGAATAAAAGAATATATCTTTATGGCTGCAGTGCAATGAATTATTTAATATAGCTCTTCTAGCTATGTAGCCTTTGTTACTCCCACTAAACCATCTTCATTTTTCTAATGGATGTAAGTAAGAAATGGGGTAAGATTCTGGTTGAATTGCAGTTCAACTGTGAGTGATTGTCAACAAGGTTCATTGTGATTGCCATTGTTCTGGGTATAATAGCAGCCTCAGAAGCAGGAATGGGGCCTATCAGTAATCGCAAGAGAGAAGAGCCAGGAGTGGAGAGTGTCTTTTGTACTCTGAGATCCTTGTTCAGTGTATCTCCTTGATCCAGGAGACTGCTTTGATAGCAGAAAAGCAGCAGCCTCTGAATCAGTAGCCACAGCATGAGACAGAGCAGTGGACTGCACAACCCATAGAATAAATAATGCTGAGTGCATTTGGGCAGAGGCTTGCCTTGTGAAGTGGGGTATCTTTAAGCACTTGATTGGGGAAGGTAGAGCTCAGTGCCTTTGTACTGAAGCTTAAAGAGGGGTAGCGTGTCCTTTGGGCCTTTATTAGCAGCCCTAAAAAAGCTTTGTGAATGTGCCTGAGCACAGGATAGGCCAAAAGGCAAAAGGCCAAAAAGAGGCCTTTCTGCAGGCACAGCAGAGAAGAAATTGTCTTGGCTTAAGAACAAACAGTATCCTAATAATTTTCCCAATTAAATGTAACTCGTTAGCTTTATATTATCAAATTGTGTGTGTGTGTGTGAGTGATTTATACATAGAAGTTGAGTCAAATTGTGACCCTAACGGATCCATTATTCTTTTACAGACTAGCTTCCAAACCATTCACCTAAGCATGGGCTCTGATAATTGCCAGCTATGATACTGATAAATTGCACAGCCTCTCATGTAATTTCCTTCTATGAAAAACAAATACAATGCTAGTTTCACTGGCCAGCTGTAAGATTCAAGAGAGATCACACCTGGAAATCACTTGCCACTGTGTGTGACATAGAACCCCCAAACCGAGACCCCAGCCATGGAGTTAATGATGACTCATGGTAACCGTATGTATAGTGTGAGAGGTGGCAAATGTCTACACAAGAAGACAGCCTCATTTTTCTCCCGTGTAGTAGCTGGTGAGTTGACTCGCCAGCCTAGTGGCTAGCATTTCAACACTTCCTTGGCAGTGTCTTCGGGGTTCCTTGTGTCTGTCACATTGCAAACGCTTAATAGACTCTTGCTCTCCTCTTTTTTCCCCAGTGGAAAATAAAAATAACAGCATTTACTAATGTGAAACCTTCTGCGGTGGTCCTGCTCAAGGCTTTGTGGTAATCAGTGTGTCAGTGAAATCCCTTCTAGATGAATTGATGACTCAAACATGGGGTGTGTGGTAGGCAAGACTGACTACAGAAACAAGTTCTCAGACAATGGCAGCATCTCCAGGGCTCTCCTAGGTCTCAGTGTAGTTCCATTTGGCTTGTCAACAGGAAGGTGAAAGCAGAGAGAGAAAGTTGTCCCCCTCCAGTGAGTCATTTATCTTGGTTGCCCTCCAGTAAAGCTGGGACTTGATTGACAGGCTGAACCCCTCCCCCATGTTCCTACAGGAGTTATGCTGACACCAAAAAAATCTAACTATCACAGGGTGTGTTTCTTCTCAGGAAACATCTGCAAAAAGTACCTGGCACACAGCATATGGCAGGGAATCTACATTTGGGACGTGATTAATTCTTCTAATGAAAGCATATCTAGAATCTCTCTTTATACTGCAGCCAAACTAATAATTCTAAGCCAAAATACAATTTGACCATTCATTTGCAAAAAATCTTTCAAGCCCGTCTCCTTTATCCACAGAAAAAAACCTACACTTATGCTTTGTTTTCATTTCCCTCTCAGTCTTTCTCTTCCAAATTCTTATCCCCAGATGACGCCAAAGCCCAAAGAGAGCAAAATAAATAATATGCATCCTAAATTTCCTGCTAGTGTACAGCACTGAGCTTCTGGGAGGGTGCCTGAAAACTCACCGTCTCAAGTCAGCGCTTGTTCAGAAACCCTACGTGTTCATGTACATTGCTGGTAATATTGTTATTTTAGAAATTCTAGAAAAAGTCAGAGCCCAGCTGTCTGTTTGCCATGATCGTATAGTCACATCAACAGCTACAGTTCCCAAAGTATACAAATTCCAGTGCAGTGCCTATTTCTGGAGCCTCTGAGAAAGAGGATCAATCTAGGGCATGGAGAGTGGGTAGCGAGTAGCAACCACAGAAAGGAGGTTTGGCTAGCACCTTATTAATTTTAGTCTGGTCCCCACCTTCCGTGGGTGTGATTTCTGATCCTTAGAGTAGGTTCTATTTCTCCACCCCTGTGTTCTCATGGATATGTTCTTTTCCCCCATTGAAAACTCATTACATCCTGTTGCTAATATTTGACTTCCCAACCCAGCATGTAGGTACAGGAGGGGAAAGACTACCTCAGCTTTTGCAGATTCTCTCAGGTCTCTTGGGGTAGCCTCAGGCACAGGGTAGAATTCCAATTAAGGGCTGTTAAGTCAGTTCAACTATTTTCTGTTATATAACTTTAAAAGTTGTATATATTCATATTTTTAATAGTGTGTGATCCGTTTTCTTAGAGATGCCTAACTCTTCTGCACCATGGAATGTAGTTAATACTCCTCTTTGAGGCAAGGAAACCAGCGCTATAAATCTTCAACTCTCCCTAACATAATTTGGAAACTTTTGAGATAAGAGTAACTTGCTTAAAATATGGCTACGGCATAAATTATATTTAAACACATATAATGCCAGCTCTCATTGTCCTAATGTATTGAGTGTGGAATAAACCAGCAATAGTTTTAATATTTGCATAGTGGGAGTAGAGGTAAAATGCCGATACAGTGGATATTTCCCAGCATGTGAAAGGGATTTAGTGCTAGGATTACATTTTGTTTGTTTGTTTGTTAGCTAGAATCCTCTGCATGATATTGTATTTTCCAAAGTGAATGCTATTCCAGTCCAAATTTGCCTTCTGGTAACTCAGAGCATTTTGTAGCGTAACCAGAGAGAGCAGAGAACCTGTAGATCAGAAGTCACCATAGAATAGTTGGAGAGTAAGACACACACACACAGTAGTGTGTGTAAAGTGGAAAAGGAAACTAGTGAAGAAGAATAGGAAAACACAAAGATTAATTAGTCTGCAGGTCAGGACAAGATGATGTAGAGTCATTTCTCTCTGATGCTCACCTGGAAAAAACATAACCAAAGAGAACTTTGAATGATGGTAAGAGTGAGATGGAAGTCTAAAACAGCTAGCAAGCTTGGTTGCTAAAAACAATTAAAGACTGAAGTCCACTCAGAGGTGCCTGGTGATCTCCTTCAGTAATCCAGTCATTGAAAACCCTATGCAGCACAGTTCTGCCCTAACACATGTGTTCTCCCCGAGTCACAGTGGAGTCAGTGGCAACAAGGTCTTCACAGCAAAGTAACCTGGTTCCTGACCCCAGGACTAGAACACTAGAACAACACCACAGTCTCTAGTCTTCTCCATCCCCTTCTCCACTCAAAAGAAGGATCCAATGCTTCCTGATCCCTACCTCATAATGAGAGGAACACCGCATCGACTAATTTCCCCCCTGGATTGTTGGAGTTCTCACTGACAGCATCAGGTAAGTCCCATAGTGCATCCAAGGATTCTGTCAGGAAATCACTGTCACTATGTGGCCAGGGGAAGCGCTCTTCCTTCTCAGACTTGATATGCCCATCTCTCACTTGGGGACATGAGACATGTTCAAAGATATCAGAAAACAAGCCCATGGACCAACATATCTATGGTGTGCTATGTCCCTGCCGTAGTGCTAGTAGGTAGATCACTGTAAGAAAATCTCCTCTGCCCATTGGTGAAGTAGCAAGGACCAGTGGAACCCTGGCAGTACCAGATGCATCCAAGTAAAACTGCCAAACTCTGAAAATTAGTGTCATCACAGCCCACAAAAATAGTTCAGTACGTGTACGCCAAACCTAAACAGTGTGATAGCCTACTATATTTTTAATACTCTAAATAGGCCCCAGAGTTGGGAAAATGTCCAGGATCTAATCGCTAAAAATCCATCACACCAGCAATCAGAACAATACCTTTATTCAAAATGCTCAGAACAGCCGAGTTTTGCCAGTCCAAAACCTTCATCCACTCTCAATCCCTCGTCGGTAGCTTTCAGAAACACTCCAAGCTCAATAATTTAAAAATGCCTCCTGCGGTTTCCTGCCTCTTCAATGGCCCTCTGTTTAGCTGCCAACTATTCATCTTTAAAAGCAAAATTTGGCAGAGTTGGGGCGGGGTGGGGGGATGTCACTGGTGGAGCAAGAGGGGAATTCGAAGCCTGGGGCAGGAGCTCTTGCGCCAGTGTCTGCCCATTGTCCCTAGCCATTGGGCCACATCCCCGGTTGTGGTTGTCCAGTTGTGGTTGCCAAGCTGGAGAAGCCGCTCAGGGCAGCGGCAGCGGGGGACGGAAGCGCAGAGCGCGGGCAGCACCTCCCTTGAGCAAGCCCAAGCACTGTATACATTGCCGTTTCAACATGAGCCAGCCGAGGCTCCTCTGCTGGACACCATGAGCCAACAGCCAAGGTTAGCTGAAGTCCCCTCCCAGCCGCCGCCCGGGAGCTTGCACAAGAAGCCCCAAAAGGCAGAAAGAGAAAACCTAGGACAACAGAACCCAAGAAGCCAGTGGAACCCCAAACACCTGCCACCACACACCCCCTATCCCCCAAAAGCTGGCAAGTCCACAAAGGCTAAAGACCAACCAGAGAACACTACCGACACGTTTTCGATCAAGAGGAACGTAGACCGCTTCAGTGGGGTGACCGAAGCTGAGCTCCTGACCATGACCCGCCCCGACATGTTGACCTTCAATCTGGATGTTGTGATTATTGGCGTAGACCCAGGGCGGGAGGCTGCGTACCAAGGCGACCCTTCCTGTGGAAGCGTCGAGTCCTGCCGGGCTGAGCGAGGCACCACACGCTGCCCAGGAAGCACGGACGGGATTCGCCCACATGGTGCCCAGGTCGACCCGGCCACACGCACCTTTCTAGCAAAAGACACTTCGTGAAGGCGGACGTATTCTAGTGCAGACATTCCAGCATAGCGGGGGTTAGCGACAATGTACCTATGAAATCTTCGGTAAAGAAGTGTTTGGGATGAAGGTTAAGAACTCAGACTTCGGACTGCCACCTCGTAAAATCCCAGACACCGAGATGTATGCCATGCCGTCGTCCAGTTTCCTCACGCCCACCACAAAGGGCATTACTGCCTCCGTCTGAAGGACCTGCGGGACCACTGAAAGGGGAGGGACACGGCACAGACATTCAGGAAGGTGCGATGTACGTTTGACTTACAGCTCGCCCAAGAGGCTGCCAAGAAGATGGCTGCGAAGGAAGAGAGGTACGACCCGGGCTATGAAGCAGCCTATGGTGGCGCTTAGGGCAGCGATGTCTGCCATTGCGAACCCGGGGGGGCTGCTCTTCCAACGGGCTCACCGCCGAGGGTGCAGATCCAACACTGAGTGACAGTCCACACGGGCAATGGACGACCCCGTCATTGACAGACGGGATCCCTGCCTTTAATGACCCCTGTGAAACGCAAGCCCCGGAAGAAGGAAACCAGGCCTAAGGGTCGCGTTTCTCAACGCTGCTGAGATGTGGCAGCTTTAATGCAGTGGTCCAGACACGGACGTCGGGGTGCAAACGGAAGTGTTTTCTCAGGGCTCTGTGTCGTGGTCTAGTGGTAGTCTGCAGCAGTCGTGGACTAGAATCACCTGTGTGAACTGGGTAGTTTGGAAGAAAGAGGTAGGGATTTTTTGCATATGAGTTTTTGTATTTGAATGAACCATCATTCCAGTGTTTTATAAACTGTTCCAGTTATGAAGAAATTGATTTTCTTTGGAGAGCCACTTTTAATCTGTAATACCCTGTTTCCCCAAAAGTAGGACATCCCCTGAAAATAAGACCTACTTACAGTTTTGCCTCTCGCTGAAATACAAGGCATCACCCCGAAAATAAAACCTCCCCGAAAATAAGACCCCCTGAAGCTACCGTAACTGTGGACCCTGGACCCTAGCTGTGGGTGCCGCAGCACAGCTCACTGTTGGCCACAGCAGCCGGAGCAGACAGGAAGTGCAAGGTCTCTTTTAATAAAACAATAAATGTGTACCGTATTCTTCTTCATGGAAAAATAAGACATCCCCTGAAAATAAGACCTAGCGCATCTTTGGGGGAAAATTAACATAAGACACTGTCTTTTTTCGGAGAAACAGGGCATTTAAACACAGCAGTCTGAATATTTATAGTGGAGTTTTAACTTACCGTGGATAAAACTAGAATACACCCTTACCCCTTTTAAGCCCGAGAAGGGCATGCTGATGAAAATGATCCCTGGTGAGGAGGCAGGGGGTTGGCTTCTGCAGGTGTAGCTAACCCTCAGTGGAGGCTCACTGGGCAGTTTTAGAGGTGTTTGGTGGCTCCCTCCGTCATACACTCAAACCTCTCTGTCTGACCGGTGGCGAGCATCTGTGAGGCTGGCTTGTCCTCAGGAGGTGGAGTTTGGCTTTGCTGCTGCAAGGTTGAACCAACGTTACCTGGCAGGGCATGGTGCCCTGGCTCTGGCCTCTGCCCCGTCTGTGTCAAGCCTCTACTTGGCAGCAATGATTCTTTGGGGATGGTACGTCCCAGAGGGTGCAGTAGACCTTGTACATTTTGCCACTCCGTTGCTCTATTTGAGAGACCGAAATTTGATAGCAGAGGAGTTGAACTTCTCACTCCACATCTGTCTGTCTTCTCATCTTACCCGCCCCACCACACCCTGGTTTTTGTGGCTATGAAGTGGGAAGTGGGAAGACAGGCTGATCAAGCAATGCTGGAGGGCTTTGATGATCTTATTTAAACTGGTGCTTTTTATGTATGTGAAATGTACATAAATAATATAGATTTTTTTTCTTGTTAAGCCAATCTAATAAGCCAGTAATTTAAAAAAATATGTGTTTGTTTTTTTTCTCGTTGCTGTAAGGTCCTGTGGGCTCGGTGAACCGCACGGGAAGTGTCCAAGAATCCAGGGCTTCCGTGTGAGTGCCCTGTGCAGCTCTCCTTGGTGCCGACAAGCTGGTCCGGAGCGGCTGGGTCTGGTGGCTCTTCAGATGCAGTGTGCCTTCATTTATGCCCCATCAGCCTGAATGTTCCGGTGTCAGACTGACACAGAGAGCATGCTGTAGTTTTCAATATGAAATATTTATGAGTCTTCCCCTCCCCCCTGGCCACACACACACACACACACACACACACAGGAAATAAGGCCCTGTTCTCTTTATAATAAGAGAAGCAAATTCTTGTGGTGACTCTAAACATGTCTTTCAGCTGTGGCTGTGGTAGAACTTGTTCTCCTTGCATCTAGGTCAAGGCAGTTAAGTCCTCGCGTGATTTAAATGATGTACTGTACTGCTGCTTACATGGACATTCTGTGCGGGTGCTTGGAAGTGCCTTGCGTCAGGGATCAGGAGCAACTGAAATCATTTTTCATGGAACTCTGTAAAGCATATAACTAGGTTATGCTTTGGTGTATAACTATTGTTGCTTTCAGATAGATTTGATTTCTTTCTTTTCATTTGAGTGAATGAAATACCCTTTTAATTATGACAGGCAACCCCAGAGAGTAGAGTTGAAGATTTTCACGAACAACATGAATGCGTAGTAAACATTGGCGTGATCATGTACATGATGGTGTGAGACTTTGTCTTTCAATAATATGGAAAAAGGTTTTTCAATTCATTTGAAAGTCTGATAGTTTTTACAATGAACAATATTAAGAATGCAAGAAAAAAGCAGAATCCAAGTTTTATGTCTTATATGTCTCTTGGACATGATTCCACTACGCTGGAAAGTGATTTTTAGGTTGGCATTATTGTCAAAATCTCCCCATTGTAAACAGTAGACTTAGCTTATCTTTCAACTTTGAATGCCTAGGGCCTAGCACACTACCTGGCACAGTGTATCACTGAATAAATGTGAAAGCTGAGAATAGAGGGGAAATCCCTTGACTCCAGAAATAACATCTACAAATAACCTACATAGAACCTCAGCATTAAGAATAAATGGCTAAATACTTTCCTCTTCTAACAAAAACAAGACAATAGCATCCTCTTTAACCACTAATATTCAAGCTCATACTGGGAGTTCTAGACAGTACAGTTCTAGACTATGTAATTGGTCAAGGACTGCTAAGGTAATTTAAATTCATAGCAACTGTGTATGATGAAGTAGAACTGTCCCACAGGATTCTTTATGCTGTATTCTTTATGAGTCTGTCTATACATCTTCTTCCTTGGAAAGGCTGGGTGGGTCTGAAACACCTACCTAGAAGTATGACAATTTCTTCACTCAGAAGGACATTACACTTGATTAAAGCTCAATCACCAATGTCTTGTAGTACTTAATAATTTTTTAACATAGTGCTATCCATTTTTATTTTAAAGTTCTATATGCCCAGAGAGAAAGTATATGTGGATGTATGTATGTGTGTGTCATGGGGTAGGGTGAGGTGTTGGATTAGATCAATGGTTCTCCACCTGTGGGTCATGACCCCTTTAGGGGTCAAACAACCCTTTCACAAGAGTCGCCCAATTCATAACCATAGCAAAATTACAGTTATGAAGTAGCAACAAAAATAATTTTATGGTTGGGGGGGGGTCACCACATGAGGAACTGTATTAAAGGGTCGCAGCATTAGGAAGGTTGAGAGTCATCTCTCCAAAGTCATGTTCTTTCATATTATAGTATACTGTCTTTTGTATCCCTACAAAATCTAATCTTTTCTTCATTGTTCTCTTTGTCAAAGGCAAATAGGCCCACGTGAAGCAATAGTCTAATATTCAACCAGAAGGAAATCATTGCCATAAGCTTTTGCTGTTTACTGTAATTTTGTGTCCATCTGCTCTTCTAATAAAACAAGATTAGACAGGATATCAGCAAGATGGTAATTCAGGCTGGCTTCCTGCAGAGACCCTGTACATCAAAGACGCAGGAGACCAAATGAAACAGACACACAATACAGGAACCTTGAGCCTCAGAGGAAAGGATAAAGAAGAGGACTGGAAACCGATGAGGAGAAGAAGCTGAGAGTAGTCAGGTTAATCTGACACAACACCACCATCTGGAATGTTTGCAAGCAGTATTCCATACAAACAGTTGCTTGGCATCCTGCTAGCTGTTGAGGAGAAATGGGGTATAATCCTTTGTTCCTAATACCCTGCTGGTCACCAGAAGTGTGGCCAGCCTCATCCATTCACCACCCTCCCCCTATCCACTTTGAGGCTTCTGATCTCCTGAGGTCAGTGCTGCACTTTTTTGGATCTTGGGGAGAGGGAGCACCATCCCACAACTTGAGACATTTGAACTTCAGCTTATCAGACAATGAGAACATACAATGCTGGGTGCATGTTTACCCCTACACCACTAGGGCTCCTCATGGAATGCATTGTTAGTAGCTGATGTCAAGTCTGTTCTGACTCATAGCGGCCCTATGGATCACTGAAGAAGACGCTGCCTGGTCCTGCACCATTCTCCCCGTTGTTCTTATGTTTGAGCCACTGATGTAGCCACTGTGTCGATCCATCTTATGGAGGATCTTCCTCTTTTTTCAGTGCCCTGCTACTTGACCAATCATGATATCCTTCTCCAGGGACTCCTTGCCTCTAAGAAGCATGTTGGTTGTGCTTCTTCCAAGACAGATTTGTTTGTTCTTTTGGCAGTACATGGTATTTTCAGTTTTTCACCAGTACCATAATTCAAATCCATCAATTCTTCTATCTTCCGTATTCAATGTACAACTTTCACATACATATGAGACTACCAAAAATATCATGACTTGGGTCAGGTGCACCTTAGTCCTCAAAGTAACCTCCTTGGTTTTCAACACTTTCAAGAGGTCTTGTGCAGCAGATTTACCCAACACAATTTGTCCTTTGATCTCTTGACTGCTGCTACCATGAGCATTGATTGTGAATTCAAGCAAGACAAAATCCTTGACAACTTCAATCTTCTCTCCGTATATCACGACCTTACTTAGTGATTTGGTTGTAAGGATTCTAGTTTTCTTTACATTGAATTGTAATCCATATTGAAGGCTGCAATCCTTGGTCCTCATCAGCAAGTGCTTCAAGCCCTCTTCACTCTTAGTAAGCAAAATTGTGTCATCTGCCTATCTCAGGTTTCTAATAAGCCTTCCTCCAATCCTCATGCTACATTTTTCTTCCTATATTCAGCTTCTCTGATTATTTTACTCAGCATACATATTGAATAAGTATGGTGAGAGGATACAACCCTAACACACTTCTCCTGGTTTTATTTATTTATGTTTTTTTCTTTTTCATTTTATTGGGGACTCTAACAACTCTTGTCACAATCCATACATTGCTTGCATCAGGTGAATGTGTGCATATGTTGCCTTCATTCTTTTCTAGATATTTACCTATCTTTATGATAGGTTCCCCCTTTCTACCCCACCTTCCCCTTACCCTCCTGGTATCCCTACTCTCATTATTGGTCCTGAGGGGTTTTCCGTCCTGGATTCCCTGTGTTTCCAGCTCTGATCTGTACCAGTGTATGTCCTCAGGTCTAGCCAGATTTGTAAGGTTGAATTGGAATCATGATAGTGGGAGTGGGGAGGTGGGGGGAGAAGCATTAAAGAACTAGAGGAAAGTTGTATGTTTCATTGGTGCTATACTGCACCCTGAGTGGCTCATCTCCTCCCTGCAACTCTTCTGTAAGGGGATGTCCAGTTGCCTACAGATGGACTTTGGGTCTCCACTCTGCACTCCCCCTCATTCACAATGCTAAGATTTTTTTGTTCTTTGATAACTGATACCTGATCCCATCAACACTTTGTGATCACACAGGCTGGTGTGTTTCTTCCATGTGGGCTTTGTTGCTTCTGAGGTAGTTGGCCGCTTGTTTATCGCCAAGCCTTTAAGACCCTAGATGCTATATCTTTTGATAGCTGGGTGTGGGGGAAAGGAGGGCCTCCAACAAATCATCACTGGTCCGGTAGGCACAACTGTACGGCGATAATAAGTAAAGATTATAGTGAAGTCATAGAGAGCATGAGAGATAGAAGAGAGATTGAAGTAATGGAGTCAGACACAATTCATGGTAGCATGCTGACCTCAGCGAGAGTAGGAGCCAGCTTTATTGCTAACCTAGGCTTATCACTTTAGGGGGGGGCATGATTACAGGTAACCACACGTAACAGGAAGGGGCAGTACAATAGGCATACACATCATATGAAGGAAATGTACAATAGGCATAAGCGTGTCAGGAAGGGGATGAGCTAGGGGTGTGCCCATAGGAAGGGGGGGGACTAGAAGTATATATGTGACAAGATGGGTGGACCCTAGATTCATGATGGCGGCCTAACCTTGGTCACCCTTGGGTGGTCTTGACCTCTATGGGGTCTCCTACAAGGAAACAGTCAACTACTATCCTTATCAGAAGGGAGTGAGTCCTACTTGTTGTGGGATGAACAGTGGTGACTGCTTGCTCTAGATGGCTGATAACCCTTAGGGAAAATAACCCCTGACCTACTTCTGTTGACCTCCAAGTGTTTAGCCATTCGCCACATGCAGCAAGCAGCTAAGTTTGGCATATATTTGGAGGAGACAACTTGGGAGAAATCCTTCTGTTTCACACAGCCAGGCACCATCAGCTTTCTTCACCAGGTTTCCTTATGCACCCTCTTTGTCTTCAGCTATCGTGTCGGGAAGGTGAGTATCATGGAATGCCAGTTTAATAGAACAAATTGTTCTTGCATTGAGGGAGTACTTGAGTAAAGCCCCAATGTCCATCTGCTATCTTCATATTAAAGCTATAAATATATACACATAGATCTATTTCCCCGTCCTCATATATAAATATATTTACAAATGTACATGCCTTTATTTAGACCTCTATAAATGCCCTTTGCCTCCTAGATCTTTCCTCTATTTCCTTCTACTTTCCTCTTGTCCCACTATCATGCTCAGCCTTCATTTGAGTTTCAGTAATTCCTCTCAGTTACATTACTCTTGATCAAGCCCTACCAGGCCTCCTACACCCTCCTCACTACCGATTTTGGATCACTTGTTGTTCCTTTGTCCCTGCATTTGTTAACACCCACTTCCTTTCCCCCATTTCTCCCTCCCCCATGTCCCCCAAGAACTGTTGGTTCCGTTGTTTTCTTCTCCAGATTGTTTATCCTGCCTATCGTACCTAGATAAGCCTGAAGAGATATTAATATGCACACAAAACAAGACAAAATAAAACAACAACAACAAACTAATGACAACAAAAAAAGAAAAGCTTGTAAATAGTTCAAGGTCTGCTTGTTGACCTTTAGGTGTGTTTTCTGGTTGAGTCTGATGGGGTGTCAAGCCCTGGCCCCAAAGTCTATTTTTGTTATTTCCTAGAGACTTCCTTGCTCTGCTCCCCTAGTTGTTTTGTTGCACACCTTTAATGTTTTGCCTTGATGTGGTGGGGTCAGAGCGGGCACAGCTCCCACACCGTGTCTCCAGTGTTGTCCCATTTCTCTGGTTCTTTGAAGCTTCCTCACTCCCTACTATCATGACCGCAATCCTGTCTTTCAGTTCTGGCTAGACCAGAGCATGTATACTAGCACAGAGAAGAGTCCACAACACGCAAAATCCAAGTCAGATAAACCCCTCAGGAACAGAATTGGATCAGCAATACCAGGAGGGTAGGGAGAAGGTGGGGAGAGGAGGGGAGGAAGGTGGAACTGATTGCAATGATCAACACATAATCGCCACACACACACACACACACCCCAGGGGGACAAACAACAGAAATGTTGACTTCATTTCCATCCAGCTCTTGATGAACCAGGCCAGGTGCTATAGACTACTGGAATGTTAGGCCCTCCTTTCAAAGGACACAATACCCTTCAGAGCCCACCGCAGTAGGATCTGATGTGGCAACCCCACTATATGATTTCTGCTTCACTTCAAACTCACATGTTGCAGATGTAAGGAACTGACATAATCCCTTGAATTTAAAGGTAAAATATCCTAGTGTTAGAAAGAAGCAGATGACTGCTATCCCAAGGGTATGGAATTGAAGGTCATTTGACTTTGGTTTGAATCACTAGCTGTGTTAAGCCAGGTTGACTAGAGAAACAAATCCAGAGATACTCATATATGTGTAAGAGAGAGCCTTATATCAAAGTGCAATTGTATATTGAGAAAATATCCCAGCCCAATCCAGATCAAATCCGTAAGTCTGATATTAGCCCATAAGTCTTAAACTAGTCCATAAACCCTGCTTCAGACTCATGCAGTACATGCAATGATGCAAAATGGCAGGAAGATCAGCGGGGGCAAAGAACAGTGGGTGCAAAGTCTTGTAGATCCAATGGCGATAGAAGCATCTCCACAGCTCACGCAGGTCTTAGCGAGGCTCCTCTAGCTCTCTGAGTGTGGCTCTTCAACAGGAAGGTAAAGCAGAGAGGGCTCTGGCAGGTCTCAGCAAGTCTCCGCATGATTTGTCAGCAGGAAGGTGAAGGCAGAGAAACAGAGAGGAATTTCCCAGAATCCTCGTGAGAAGGCCACGCCCACAAAGAGGCATCATCATCAGGTTGTGACTTGATTGACAGGCTAGACTCCATCCCTACACTTACTTATCAAGTTGACATGAAATTATATAACTACCACACTTGACATTGAGGGTGCCCCATTAATAGTGGCCTAGGACCACCATATACTTACTATTTTAATGCTCTCCTGGCTTTCTTATGACATGTATTAGTGTAGTAGGAATATGCCTTTGTGAATGAATTTAATTGAAAGTTTTGCCCTATCACCAACCCCCATTTTTTCATGTAAATAGCATCCAGTCACTTAAACTTTTAATCTGTACAATTCAGCAATTCATGTATTTCAGTCTGAAAAGTCAGCCTATATTTATATAATTTCCTTTTCTCTACAGTCTTAAATTCTAAACCATTGGATAACTTAATGAACTGTCAAAAGAATTACCTTATGCCCCAGGGGATGATTTAGAGTGTTCTCGATCATAAATGATAATGCTGCCTCTAAGTAAACCAGAGACAATATAAGCTAAATATATACATCTATAAGCTATATATATATATATACATATGGATTTGGGGCTTGCATTTAATTCTAGGTCCAATCTAAAAATACTGAGCTCTTATGACATAGTCCTACTCACCCTCATAAAGAGATCAGTGAAGATATGAGTGTGGTGAAGAAACCAGATCATGCCTGGGGTCTTAAAGGCTTATCTTAAAACAAGCAAGCATTTCAGTGAGGCATCAATTAAATCCACATAGAGACAGTAACTAAGTACACCAGCCTGTGCCAGCTAAGGATTGTAAATAACAGAACCCAAATGGGAAGGAGGGAATGATATCAGAGCTTAAATTATGAACACCCATTTGCAGAAAGCTATTGATGATAGTGGAAACCCAAAATCCATTTGCAGGGTCCTCCCATGGATTAAGCCTCTAGTGAATTTCTCTGACCCTAGGCCAGGGATATGAATCGTCTTGCTATCAGATGAAAAGCACTGTAAAGTTTATTATGGCAGATGTAGGTAGATTAAAATGCAATGCCATATCATTTGATTTTCCTTTTGATCTATTTTGAAGTTGTTTCAGTTTTTAATATTTTTTGTTTTCTTTTTGGCTGAGGCTTTTCTGTTTTGTTTTGTCATTGTTGTTTGATTCCTCCTTGTGTTTTCTATGATTTTTGGATATGAAATCTAGGATAGGGAACTCTAGAGACAGTAACTGGATTCACCTAAGGGCATAGCAGGGGAGGTTGTGGGGGAATGATGAGCTAATGACAATGAGTATAAGAAGAAAATGTTCTGAAATTGATTGTGATGATGATTGTACAATTCTTCTTAATATGATTGAATGGTTAAAGTGTATGATATATGAAGTATATGCCAGTAAAACTATTAAAATAAAAACACAGTTAAATGATAGTAAGAACCCCACATATATCAATACTAACATTGAAATGTAAATGGATTGAATGCACCAGTGAAGAGTCAGAGAGTAGCAGACCAGATAAGGAAATGACTCATCAATAAGCTGGAAGAAAAAAAAAAAAGAGAAGCTGATACCAAGGGCTCAAGTAAAAAGCAAATGTTTTGAAAATGATGATGGCAACTAATGTACAAATGTGCTTGACATAATGGATGGATGTATGGATTTTGATAAGAGTTGTACAAGCCCCCAATAAAATGATTAATAAAAAAAATAATAATTTTTAAAAGCTGTTTACAAGGAACACAAACAGCAAGAGTAAGGGAAAAATAGAAAGAGTAAAGCAATTGGACTCAGTTTCTTGTGTCCAACATTCCACTGAATATACTGGAAAGGCCACCTCTCTCAAGGCTCGGTCTTTGTGTGATCCTAGAATGGCTGCTAAGAGACTTGCTGGTGGGTTAACACGAGTGCTAACCACATGGTCAGCCGTTTGAACGCCCAGCAAAGCTGTGGAAGAAAGATTAGGCTTTCTGCGCTGAGTTTTGTTTTTGTTTGGATCTAGGTACTAGAGATACAGTGAAAAATGAACACAAATAACAAATTTGTTTCCTTTATTGAGCTTATAATAAAATAATTAAAGCTTTTTACCCATCACTCTTCCTTTTTATCCTGGACCCCAGTTTCTCACTCCTGCCTCAGGCCCCTTTATTCGCTATTGTTCTTTTGCCAACACCGCCCGCCTCCCCATAAATGCTCACCAGAACTCATTGCCATCAAGAATATGCTGAGTCATAACTACCCTGTAGGACAGGAGCAGAAAACCCGGTTCATCTTTTTCTCAAAGAGCAACTGGTGGTTTTACACTGCTGACCTTGAAGTTAACAGTCCGATATATAACTAGCACACCACTAGGGCTCAGAGATGCCTTAAATTTGTACTCTGGTCATCATTTGAGACCTTTATTCTGCGATGTACTCTGAGGTATATCATCAACTTAGCATCAATGCTTAACAGAACGTCTTGATAAATCTCAGTCAAAAGTTAGCTAATGTTCCATTGTACAGATCATGCAATAAACCCTCTATTTATTGACTCTCTAATTGTTGTTGTTGCTAGGTGTCATTAAGTCCGTTCAGACTCAGCAACCCTTTATACAACAGTATGAACACCGCCCCGTTGTGCACAACCCTCACAATGGTCCTTAAGTTCAGTCCATGGTTGCAGCCCGGGTGTCAATTTACCATTTCAATGGCCGTCCACTTGTTCTCCTACCACTGTCCTTTACCAAGGATGATGTCCTTTTGCAGGGACTAGTCTTTTCTGATAATGTGTTCAAAGCACATGAGATGCACATCCTTGTCTCTGAGGACCTTTCTGTCTGTACTTCTTCCAAGACATGTTTGTTCTTTTGGCAGTCCACAGTATTTACAAAATTCTTTGCCAGAATTCAAATGCATCAGCACAAAACTGGTTTCTATGAGGCAGAGAAGTTTAATAGACTCCAGATTTCTACTTGTCCAAGCTGTTGAACCAAGTCCATAATTCCTGCTATTAACCACTCCTCTATCTCTTAGTACTTTTCTTTCCCCTGGTTATGTTTTATTCACTGCATTGCCTCAGAAAGCTCACAAATTGCACTCACAGTTAAGTTTTATTTTATTTTAACAATTTATAAATTATCAAGGGTTCATGAGGGAGGGGGGAGCAGGGAGGGAGGGAAAAAATGAGGACCTAATGCCAGGGGCTTAAGTGGAGAGGAAATGTTTTGAGAATGATGAGGGCAATGAATGTACAAATGTGCTTTACACAATTGATGGTATGTATGGATTGTGATAAGAGTTGTATGAACCCCTGATAAAATGATTTTTTTAAAGTTTTATTATATTTTTTTTAATGAGGCATACAACTCAAGGGACAGTTGAGAATATGCTACAACTTGAGAATAACAGGCTACAGACAGCTCAGGAAACAGTTTGCAGTTTGTCCACCAGGGTGGTTTCCATTCAGGATGCTCCTCTAAAGTGAAGGCCCATCTCTGCCCTGCATGTATCCTGCTTGGCTGTGCCCCACCATCGCCCCCCTCGCGGCCCTGCATGCCTCTCTGCCTTCCACCTCCCTCACATTTGCTTTTCACCTGTCTATCCAGCTAGTAGCCAGTGCAGCACTTGCTCAGCTGCTATTCTCTTTCCAGCGTCTCTCTGCCATCACTGCTGACTCTGCCAAGGGCCCCTCCCAGGCCTTTGGCTGTCTTCAGTATTAATGGCTCTTGTCCTGTATCACAGCTCTTTTAGCAGGGCCCTGCTTCTTCTCCCTCCTGTGGTCATCTTAAGGCTTAGCCTTCTCGCTGGGAACCCTGGTGGTGTAGTGGTTATGCACTGGGCTGCTACCCACATGGTCAGCAATTTCAAACCACCAGCCATTGAGTGGGAGAATAGAGGAGGCTTTCTACTCCTGTCAAGAGTTATAGTCTCAGATACCTCCTAGGGACAGTTCGATTCTGTCCTACAGGGTTACTATGCCTCTAACTCCACTCAGTGGTAGTGAGTTTGTGTTTTTCTTTTTCTGAGTTGTCCTCTTCTCTGAGGACCATGAACCAACCAACGCCCTCAGTGGAATGCAAGGCACCCAATTCTTAGGTGTGGGTTTCAAGTTACTATTTGATCTGACCTGTTTCTGCGAGACGCACAGCGGACTATGGCCCAATGGATCTTTTTTGACAGAATGTCAAACCTATGATCAGACAGGTCATGTGTAAAATAAATGCGTTGTCTTTCTAGAGGAAATACTGGAGAAAATTAGACCTGTTTATCCGAGGATTTATCCAGATAAATGAACTGAGTGCGCACTGCCGGCAAGAAGAGGGGCAGACAAGGACGCACATATGTGGTAACTTTGGATGTGCTCCCCAAAGTGATCTGAGGGTTAGCACAAGCACAGAACATCTTACCAAACTTACATACACGCATGTACATGAAATGAATTATTTTCTCGGGTCTCTTGTTTTGTGATGGTCGCACTGGGTGCAGCTGCCTTAGCAGTTCCCTGCTTCAGCTTGCAAGATTGACTTCCTACAAGGAGAAGCCATATGAACCTATCCCAATGCAGTCCTGGATGCTGGAGCAGCCGTGTGGAGACCCCTGCTAGTGCTGAGATGCTTTTTCATTCACTGACTCAGCGTTCCTCCTGCAGTCGGCATCATTGCCTCTGTTTTGTGAGGTGGAGGACTTTGTGGACTGGTGTTGGGTTAATGGGTTAATGTTGGACTTGTGGGCTTGGGCAGCATTGGGTTGGGATGTTTTCGTGATGCACCTTTTCTTTACATAAAACTCTCTCTTATACATAAGTCGCTGTGGATTTGTTTCTCCAAAGTACCCAGACTAATACATTATGGTAATCGTCAGCTTGTAATCCTTGTAATCGTCAGCTTTGTCAGAAAAAAGACCCTTACCATTCATCTCAGAACCCTTCTAGATATTTTCTCCGGTTCACCATCTCTTCCTCCCAAGGAAAACACGAATTTAACATCTATGGGTCATTGCTTGCTGAATTCAGTTTTGCCCTTAAAAAAAGTTTTGATATGCCTCTTTGAAGCTATAGTGTATTACTTGGTCTTCCGTTTTCTTTTTAAAACTTTTTATTGTGATTTAGGTGAAACTTTGCAGAACAATTCAGTTTTCCACTCAACGATTCAGACACATTTTATTTTGGGACAGGGATGGCGATCTCCAGAAAGGAACGGCGCTCTCCGCACTGCCCCCTGTGTCTATACTTCCCATATGTCTGTCTTTCCCATCCCTTCCTGCCTTCTGACACACCCGGCCCACCAATGCCCAAGCGCCAGGGAGAGTTGACTGCCCTAAGGGGTGTGTACCTCCCTGGTGTTACTGTTGACTTTACATGCCTGCCTCCTGCTAGACTGAAAGTGGAGCTGTAGATGTGAGTTCCGGTCCAGGCTTGACGGACGGGTGTCTAAGGGCTGTCTGTAGTCCTTGAAGTCCTATCAGTCCCTGTCACATCTGTAAGCCTGATCTTGTACATGATTTTGGGTTTTCCCTGCACATTTCCTTCCTTGTTTATCCAGGATCTCCTAATGTGATCCCTTTCAGAGCATCAAGTAGTGGTAACTGGGTACCCGATATCTATCTATCTGTCCATCCCTCTATCTACCTTCCTTCCTTCCTTCCTTCCTTCTTTCCCTACCTACATACCTACCTTCCTATCTATCTATCATCTATCTATCTATCAAGAGAAGGGTAATTTAGGAGACTTGGTGGTGTAGTAGGTTTTGTGTGGAGTTGTTAACCACAGGGTCAGCAGTTTGAATCCATCGGCTGCTCTGAGGGAAAAAGAAACAGTTACCGTTTCTGAAACCCACACGTGCTGTTCTGTCCGTCCTCATGGGTCCCTATGGGTTAGAATTGACTCGAAAGCAGTGAATTTGATTTTGGTTTGAAGGGATTGTTTTCTGTAGGATTTCCAACAACCTGGATTTTATTATTTCATGTTGTAGTTTAATTTGACATGATTTTTTCTATATATATTTTCTATAAATTGGTAGATGTATTTGGAGATTTAATCAGATGCATAATTAATTTACAATTCTTTTGGCAAGACTGCCTCATGGTTGTGTGTGTTCAAGATCAATTCAAGCTGTGACAAAGATTTATCTCTGGACTCACTGCCAGGAAGTGGTATCTGACTCAGAGTGACCCTTACAGGATGGAGTGGAACTGCCCAGGGACACCTTCAATCCTGGAGCGAGAAGAGTAAATTAAAGAAAAATAACAGGTCACGTGCCCCCTCTCGTGGACAGAGAAGGAATTAAGTGGAAGGAATATTTTAGGGGTTAATGCTTCAGATAGGATGTCTAATTTAATTTTTAAATAATAAAAAAAAAGTTTTCAACCTGGTCCTAATTTTCCCATACCCTTGTCTGATCATAGCATTTGGAGTGAATATTTATTTTATAGGTTAAATCAATTGTAGTCTGTGTTCATTTAAAGAATTCAATTTACAAAAAAAAACTTCTTGGAAGTTTTCTTGTTCTTCACATTTTCTAATACTCTTATTTTTTTTTTTCAACAATAGAATTTTCATAACCTTATATACATGTTTTAATCATTTAATTGTATGAAATAGGGCCCACATTAAGGATCCAACAGTAAAATATAGAGCCCATATTCTAAGTCTATTATGCTTGAGTTTATATGACTGTAGGCCTGTGGTCATGTGGATTGTATGTATCCCGCCCCCGCCCGGTCAGAATTCCATTTACCATGAAAATTGCTTCAAAGAGGTTGTGCACAGGTCTGAAGCTCACTTTGAATCGATCCCGACTCACAATGGCCCTGTAGTACAGCAGTTCTCCACCTGTGGGTCTGACCCCTTTGGGGGTCGAACGACCCTTTCACAGGAGTCGCCCAATTCATAACAGTAGCAAAATGACAGTGATGAAGTAGCAACAAAAATAATTGCATGGTTGGTGGGGGGAGGGGGATGTCACCACCGCATGAGGACTGTATGAAAGGGCCGCGGCATTAGGAAGGTTGAGAATCACTGCTTATAGTACATGGTTGAGCTGTCTGTCAGACCACAGGTCTGTATGGAGATAAAGAGCTTCTTGCTTCTCCTGAGCAGCTAGCTGCTCATGGTTTCACAGTGCTGGCTTGTGGTTAGTGGGCCCCCCACCACCCCCCGCCCTCCCCTCCACTGTCCCCCCACCTGCCCCCCTGCCCCCTTAACCAATGTAGCACCCGGGCTCGCTTCAGGTTTTGCTAGAGAGCATATAGAAATGGAGCAGTAGAAATGTGTATGTGTAAATTTAAAAAATCATTTTCGTGGTTGAAAACTGTTTTAAAAAATCCATATATATACTGTATAGACCAGTGGTTCTCAACCTTCCTAATGCAGGCCTTCATGTGGTGGTGACCCCCCCACCTCAACCATAAAATCACTTCATTGCTACTGCATCACTGTCATTTTGCTACTGTTATGAATCGGGCGACCCCTGGGAATGGGTCCTTCGACCCCCAAAGGGGGTCGCGACCCCCAAGTTGAGAACCGCTGATAAAGACTTAGGTGATGTAAAAAGACGACCCCAAACATGATGGTTTACAAAATAGATTTTTCTTTGCTGCCAGCTGCCATCGGGTCGGTTTTGACCTCATGCGCAGCAGACCAAAGCACTGCCCAGGCCTGCACCCACAGCTGTCCCTGTCCTTGAGCCCCTTGTCGCAGCCACTGTGTCCATCCAACCCCTGGAGGGTCTTCTTCTTTGTCACCATCCCTCGACTTTCCCAAATCTGGCGTCCTTCCCAGGGACTGGTCTCTCCAGACAGCATGCCCACAGTAGGTTAGAAGTCTCACTAGCCATGCCTCTGAGGAGCCCTGGGGACTTCCTTCTTCCAAGAGAGATTTGTTTGTCCTTTTCTCAGTCCCTGGTACTTTGCATAGTCTTCACCAGAACAGGCATTCAAAAGCATCAATTCTTCTATGTTTTCCTTATTTGATGTCCTTCTTTCACACGCATATGAGGCGACTGAAAAGACCATGGCTTTGCTCAGGCACACCTTAGTCCCCAAAGGACCATCTTTGCTGTTCAGCATTCTACAGAGGCCTTGTGCAGAAGATTGACTCCTTTTCATTTGCCTTTTGATCTCTTGACTGCTGCTTCCATGAGCATTGACTGCGGATCCAAGTAAGACAAAATCCTCGACAACTTCAACCTTTTCCCCATTTATCAAGATGTTACCTATTGGTCCAGTTATGAGTATTTTATTCTTCCAAACATCGAGTGTAATCCATACTGAAGGCTACAATCCTTGCTCTTCATCAGCAAGTGCTTCAAGTCCTCCTCACTTTCAGCAAGCAAGGCTGTGATCTGCATATCGCGGGTTGTTAGTAAGCTTTCCTCCAATCCTGATGTCACATTTTTCTTCATATAAGTTAGCCTCTCTGATTATTTGCTTTTCTTTATTGGTCATCAATCGTCAAATGAGCAACTAGGATTGCAAAACCTTATTTGTTATACCTAGAAATATTATTGGTTTCCACATAACGTCCCCAAGGAATCCCATTTTCCTGTGGGAAAAGAGATGAACGCATGCACAAAATATGGTTAGTACTGTAAAGCTTAGACTAGAAAGTGACACAAAACCTTTTCATTTAAATTTCATGTGTAGAAATTTAGTTACAAAGCCACATCTACATACAAAGGAGTCTGGGAAATGTGAATTTTCTCAATTCCAATTCAATTATTCTGCCATGGGTAGAAAGCAGACTTTGTACAATTTAAACCATTAAATCATAATATTTTAAAAACTGTACATAAATTTCCCAGGATTAAAAATAGACCCACTCTATGAAATGAGAAAAAAGTACCTTCATGAATTTACCCCACATTGGTGATGGTAGCTCTTCTCTCTCCTTCTTTCTCTCCATTCTCTTATATCGAGGACATAATCTCAACTACAAAATACTTTCATACCCAGCTATCAGATCCACAACTTAGGAACACTGAGTCTGAATATTATGCTCCTTATTTAAAGTGTTCAGAAAGGAAATTACTATGAAAAAGCAACAACAAAATCACCCAGAATCTGACTGAGTATATTCTTCCAGATTTTCCTTTCATGTTTTACACGTGGTGGGGGTTCATAGGAGGACGATTTGCAAATACACATTGCTTTCCTGGGTTTCTTCTCATCACTGCTAACAATAGGGAAGCCTTGCTCTGGTACCAGAAGAGTGTATTGGATTAGTAAAATAGTTCTTTGAAGGGAACTCTAGTTTGGAGGCATTCTCAAGTCACTGCCACTGACTCAATTCCCAGTGACAGTGACCCTGTAGGACACAGTAGAACCACCCCTGTGAGTTTCCAAGGCCGTTGATGGTTACAGGCATAAAAAGCATCATCTCTTTCCTGTGGAGCAGCCAGTGGTTTCGAACGGTTGACCTTTCCTTTTGCTAAGCAGCCAAATTCATAACCCACTACATCACCAGGGCTCCTTCTGCTGTTAATAGGCTATGGGAAATTACACAAAATCTTGTAGTTTCAAAATATCTTTGTGTGTATTTCTGTATATGTATGTATCGACATTGAAAAGGCCAATTGTGTACCAGAAGCACAGAGATGAAAGATAAGGCTGTAAGTTGCTATACATTAAATGTATTAAAATGCTATTAGGATTAAATAACTCAATGCATATAGATTACTTAGGTCACACCTGCCACAAAGTAAGCATTCAAAATGTTTACCTCTATTTTTCTTACCATAGCCGACATCACCATCACCCTTGATGGAAACATCTGATTACAGGTGAAGATAAGGACTTCAAAAAGTTCATGGGAAATTTGTTATCTTTTAATTCCATTTTTTCCCAGGAACTTTTAAAGCCACCAAAGTATTAACTAATGTATGACAATCCTGGGTTTCACAGTTTCCCAGAGTAATATTTGCTCAGGACCCTTCTAGACAAAAAGCCCCAAGCACACCAATGACTCATTTCCTCTCGATACATTTGAACTTTGAAAAACCAATCAAAAGAGGAGAGAGAGGCTTTTTTAGAGCTGGCCATATGCCAGCCAGCTGGTATGAGCAGTAGTCTGTTGTCCAATTCAATTCCAATACAAGCCTTGGGATGCCTTGACATTGCACGTTTAGACAGCTGAGTTGGATTTCAAAGAAATCGTTTCTTTTTTTATTGTAACATCAGAATTTGAACAGCCAGCTGGAGATCTTATAACACATGAAGTGCTGACCTTATTCACGTTAAAACCTAAGAGGAATTGCTCAGGGAATAGTTGTGGCCAGAGTCTATGATTCAGCCCTGAGAGTGACTGTGATATGGTGATTGAGAGACAGGGTCACATACCCACCTCAACACTGCCTTCCCCAAAGAAAAAACCTATAGATGCCGCATTCTCCAGGAGCGATCTAAAGGATCTCCATAGTGGGAATATAGCAGACAGAAATCTAGTAACTTCTTTCCCTTGTGAACCAGGCTGTTCAAATCGAGATTAGGAAATGTGTCCTATCACATGAAAATAGATCAACATTTACAGACTCTAGAGAGAAACTGACAAACCCACGATGAGAGTTACTGTTGACGTTGGGTACCATTCAGTCGGTACTGACCAATAGTGACTAGATGAACAATAGAAAGAAATGCTGTTCTTCTTCCAACACAGATTTGTTTATCCTTTTGGCAGTATGTGGTACTTTCCTTGTTCTACATCAGCACAATTCAAACACACGGAATCTTTTTGATCTTCCCTATTCAATGTCTAACTTTCTTTTTTTCCCCTCCAACGTCTAACTTTCACATGCATATGAGGTTATTGAAAATCATCTTTGGTTAAGATGCACCTTAGTCCTCAAAGTCATATTCTTGCTTTTCAACATTCTAGAGAAGTCTTGTGCAGCAGATGTACACAATGAGATGAGAATAGAAAATTTAATTAGGTTGTTCATAAACTGATAGAAGAAACAAGCAATCATTCAGTAAGAGTATAGAAGATATGCATGTATATGTATGAAGAATATATATATATAATTAATCTAATGGTTGTATGAGCCCCTAATAAAATGTTAAAAAAAAATTAATCTAATGGGTGGACCTAGAACACTGTAGATAATAGTTTATTTCCAAGCAAATATAAAGCAATAAAATGTTAATAATGAGTTCAAGAAAGAAGAAAATATTCTAAAATTGTGGGATTGATTGCCCAACTCTTCTTACTATGATCGAATTGGATCAGCATTAATTATATGTAAGTGAAACTGTTTTTAAAACCCTCAAACACCACTCAAGGTTATTGTGGAACTCAAATGCTAGAATAACCATTGAAGCATTGTATTTAGCAGATTGTACTTATTGAATCATTTGTAGTACTATTTTTTCTCCCCCTGGGCACATTTCCACCACAAAGGAAGCGCCAGGAGAAAGATCCGGTATGGATGTCTCCAGGGTAGAAACGCGCTTGAAGCCCAGCTCTAGACAAGTAAATTACATCCTCAGGACTTACCATCTACTGTATAGTGTTCCATCTACCCACTTCCAAGTCTCTCCTGGTTTTCCTTCAGGCCAATACAATATTGAGAATGAGCAGAATATCGTTTCAAGAAATCCTTAAATAAAGTATATTTACAGACTGAATGCCAAACACTGTATATCCCCAAGGATTTTCTTTCAGCTCACTCAGCATACTCTTCATGGAAATACAGATTTTCCTATGCAGAACAGGTCTTAGAGTGTCCCCAATCCTTATTTGACTTAGTGTACTATGGTAACCATTTTAGCAGTAAATTTTATCTTAAGTTGCTTTCTCATTTTTTCTATTTTGAAATAGAGCTTTTAAGGGGAAAATTTCTCTTCTATGAAGGCTTGGTCAAATTTACCGTACATCTAGCTGTGTCTGTGCCTCTTAGGATGGGTTGAAGTTTGATGAGTAGCAAAATGCATTGAATAGCTAATCATCCTGTCAGTTTCTTCTTCATAGTTAAATCTGCCATGTTATAATTCAGACACTTGTCCCGTTATCATAACTTTTCTATTCAGTGGAATATAATTCTGTCAGTTTTGAAGAATATATTTTGGACTATTTACATGCATTCAAGTTAAAGTTAATTCTGAGTTCTGGTGACCCCATGTGGCTCCATAGTGCTTTCATAGCTGCAAACTTTTGGAGGAGGAGCTTCATGCCTAGACACCTTTTGGCTAGTAGTCAGTCAGTCCTTGGTTCCACCCAGGATATTCAAGTTAATGGGAGTTGTATTTTCTCAGTAAAATATTCCTCTTGGCTTCTGTGCCTATTTTTTGCCATAAGTAGTTTTTTGCAGGATCTTAACACCAGATCTGTGTTTGGTTTCCCCCCATGGACGGGCAGTTGATATTTGCCTTTGAAATGCATTTTCCTTCTTTCTATCTCTAATTTCTATGTGTGTGCATGAGCAGGCATGCACACACTATATGTGCAGGGGTTCTTGCTAAAGCTAGAATTTGTTTTTGTAAGTTCTATCTGATAATTGTCTTTTAAGTGATGCATAAAATGCAGGCAGATTTGTTTTGATTCCAAATCATAGTGACCCTAGTTAGTATGGAGTACATCAGATTTCCATTGGATTTTCATGGCTGTAATCTTTACGGAGGAGTGGTTATGCGTTGGGCTGTTAACTGCAAGGTCAGCAGTTCAAAACCACCAGCAGCTCC
>NW_022103938.1:1464459-1484299 GCF_000313985.2 Echinops telfairi
CTGAGGCTTTCCACTCCCATAAAGAGTTCGTTTTGGAAACTGACAGGGTAGCTGTCCTTGTCCTGTAGGAGCACTAAGAGTCAGCGTTGACTAGATGGCAGTGGGTTGGGTTTGGTTTTGGGATCTTTGTGGACACAGATCCTCATGGCTTCCTTTTGGGGAACCACTGAATAGGTTAATTTAGTAGCTGAGTGCACACCACCAAGGCATACATATATAAAAATCGCAACAATACCAACAACAATAAGCATAGCTGTTAAGTCAATTTCTACTCATGGCAATCTTGTAAGACAGAGTTGAACTCTCCCATACGGTTTCGCATTGGACTGCGATCTGCATGGACTGCAATCCAAAACCACCAGCAGCTCTGCAGGAGAAAGGCTGGGCTTTGTACTCCTGTAAGCCACAGGCATCGCTGTGAGTCAGCGTTGACTCTAATGGCAGGAGTGGAGAAATCGTTACAGAAGCGCTGTCCTATCTTTCTCCCACAGAGTGGATGGTAGGTTCTAACCACAGACTCTGGTTAGCAGCCTGGTAATCAATGATTGTGACTCCAGTACTCTCAGTAGTAGATAAAGCATCCCACATAGAACATAATGAGGATTCTTGTTTCTAAGGGTTTTTATTATAATTTGAAAAGTCAAGTTAGGGGAGTTATCTTCAATGCTAGCTAATAAGTTTGTGCCATGAGCGTTGATCTGACTTGACCTGTGGGGTGAATGTAGCCTGACCCAGAGGGATGTTCTTTCTCTGGTCTCGTGTGCTAATGTGAAAATCGTGTGCACTCTCTGCTGGGCAAGAGGCTCTTTTCTGCACTATTTCTTACTACAGGGTGTATTCTCTGTCTGAACTATAGCGCCTGAAGTTAGAGCTAAAGTTCAAAACTATTACCACACCAGCTCTTTGGTGTTGTCGAATCCTGCAAGTCTTGCTGCATGAGAGGCAGAGAAGTTCTGGCTTGATGTCCAAGTTGTTGTATTTTCAGAGAAACAGAAGCACTTTCTTTGGTAACCAATCCAACCATCCACACAGGAAGTATGTTCAATGGAAGATTTGTTGCTTTTAACTGAAATGATTTAATGACACATTAAGAGCAGAGGGATTTGGGGCCCTTAATGTTCTCGTCTGAGATATTGACTGATTTTAACATTTTACCTGTTCAGATGATCTCATGACAAACTTTATTCTTAATGACAGAGCCATTTACTAGAAGCAGCCTAACAAGAAAATACATGGTACTGATTCTTTCTACTAGTACATGGTCAGGTCAAGTGCTTGGGGCCAAACGGCCAAGTACCACATCACCATACATGCTATTGGGTTCATGTGATATGCTTTTAAAGCAGAACTTTCTTGATGAAGGAAGCGGTTTTATGATATACACATTTATACAGTTCCTTACTTTTGATGATTTAGAGTGATACTTGCTTGAAAGAAAACTTCATGTATACAAACTCATTTTTTATTCCATAATCAGCTATGAATATTTAATATTCTCATAATCAGCTATGAATATTTAATACAGGTGTTTATTCTCATAATCAGCTATGAATATTTAATACAGGTATTTATTTTTGAATAAAAGGTAACATGCTTATTCTATAGACAAAAGTCAAGATTAAGTGGGTTAAGTTTGGCCAGAAATTACCCCTGATCCTTGAGGTACAGTGTGAAAAGCACACAAAAATGAAATATCCTTCATCTACAGAAATGAAACAATGCTATGGAAGTTAAAGATAAGTATACAAAATGGGCAACTCACCTGCTAAAACTGTGGCTAGCGCAGTTCTCACAATCATAATCACAAGGAGATCACTGCAGAATAGAACTTCTTTCTCTTTGTTCTTGCAGGTTCATGTGACTCTGTAGGAAGGCTAGAAGTAAGGCTGGGAGCACCAGAATGACCTGTTTAAAAAATAAACAGTTCGTTACTAATCAGTCAGTTTAATGGTGTTCAGGGTACAAGACACACATGTAAAAAACTGATTATGTTTCTGCATACTAACAACAATCAATTGAAATGAAAGCTGTTTCATTCATAATAGCATAAAATGTGAATGTACTACATCACCAAATATGGTATTTGGTTCTGAAAAGCTGAAAAAAAGGTATACAAGAGTAAAGACTTGCACATTAAAACTAATAAAAAAAATGGGACATAAAGAGCTAAATAATTAGAATGTTTTCATGAGTCATAAGATATAACATTATTGTGATGTCTATTCTAGTTAAATTCATCTATAGATTCATCACAATCCCAAGAAAAAACAATAATAATTATCAGGAAAGAATTGGCAACCTACTTTTTAGAGTTCATATAAAATATACATATACCCACCTCCAGGGGGGCAACCAACAGAAACCATGGGGGAAGGGAGACAGCGGTTGGTGCAAGATATGAAAATAATAATAACTTATCAAGGGGTCACAAGAGTGGGGGGAGGGGAAAAGGAGGAGCTGATACCAAGGGCTCAATAGAAAGCAAATGTCTAGAAAAGAATGATGGCAACATACGTACAAATATGCTTGATTCAATTGATGTATGGATTGTTACAAGAGTTGTAAGAGCCCCCAACAAAATGATCTTTTAATAAAAACAAACAAAAAACAATAAAATAAAGAGAATCTGAAATAGTCCAAACAATTTGGAAAAAGAAAAACAAATTTAAAGGATTTATTTGATTTGCTTTCAAGGCTTAACCTAAGGGCATATGATTAATACAGTGTGGCATTGGTGTTTAAAATAGAAAATAGAGTTCAGAAGGATACCCACACATATATGGACACCTGATTTTTGAGAAAGAGAAAAAAAAACGATCATATCAATAGTTAGTACTGGAAGGATTCTAGATCCACGGACCAAAAAGTGGTCTTCAAGTCATACAGCCTGTGTCATTCAATATTTTCCCCATAGAATCCTTCACCATCTTAACTTGAGGCTTATTCTACAGTTCTTTCAGCTTGAGAAATGGTGGATGTGTTCTTCCATTTTGGTTTCTAACTCCAGGCTTGCACATTTCATTATAATACTTTATATGTCTTCTCTATCATGACCTTTGTTAGCTCTGTTAGTTCATCATTTCTTCCATTCCCTTTAGTGCCTCTACGTACAAGAAACAGTTTCAGAGTCTCACCTAACATCCACTTGCTATTTTCTTTCTTTCCTGTCTTTTAAATGACCTTTTGCTTTCTTCATGTATGATGATCTTGGTATCATTTCACAACTTGTCAAAGGTTCAGTCATTAGTGTCCAATGTACTGAACGTACTTTTGAGTTCACCATAAAATTGGGTGGGATACAATCAGGGTCATAGGTTTTGCTCTCATGGACTTGTTCTATATTTCTTCAGCTTCAGCCTGAACTTGCACATGAGTAATTAATGGTCTGTTCCACAATTGGCCCCCTGCCTTTTTTTTTTTTTTTGGCTGATGATAGGGAGATTCTTTACTGTTTTTTCTACAGATGTAGCCCATTTGATTCCTGTATAGTCTATCTGTCTAGATAGAATACAAATGCATAGTTGTGGAAGAAAGGTATTTGCAATAAAGGAGTCATAGGCCTTGAAAAATTCTATCATGCAATTTTAGCATTGTTTCTGTCACCAAAGCGATATTTGACATATATTGACCTTTCCTCTTTGTTTCCAACTTTTGAATTCCATATCAATTCATATTGCTTGCATGTTTGATCAATTTCAGACTGAAAAAATTGGTACAATTCTTCAGTGTCTTTATCATTGTTTTCTGTGGTTGATGTGTAAATTTGAATCATGAATATATATATATATTCCTATCACTGACAGCACTGCACTTCAAGATAGAGCTTGAAATGCTCTCTTTGACAATGAATGTGATGGTATTTACTTCTCTACTAATATTATCTATAAAAATTCCAGCCTGCCAAAGTAGACTTTATAACACAACTTCCAGAAAGGTCAACTCCTTGATTTCCATTTTTTGGTTTTTATATATATATAAACAGGTGGCTTTTATGTGTTCGTCATTCCATATAGCAAATGATATTTCTTATTGGAATCATCTTAGCACTACAGATCTTGTTGAATGTGAGTCTTGTTTTCAAATTCTGAAAGTTGTGTTTCCACATGTGAAAACGGAGCTGATCAGGGAGAAGCACGGGGCGTTAGTAGAGTGGTTAAGGGGCCAGAGATGGAGACCTGATTTGTGGTTATCTTAGGGAAGCTGAAAGAGACAGGAGGGAGCTTTCACAATGGGGAACAAGGACCCTTATGGAACAGATGGGTGTTTGCTATTGTGATTGTGGTGATAGTTGCATGGGTGTGTGCAGATGCCCAAACCCATTGAATTGTATACTTTAACTGTGTGTATTAAATGTATGTCACCTTTGTCTAAACAGAACAAATTGGTAGAAATGGAAAATCATTTGCCTTTTATTGTCATAATTTGGATATATTTTATAAGAACCTTGGTATAGATAGCTAGAAATCATTTGATATGTGGGGAAGGGATGAAACTTATTGAGACACTGTTTCTCTAAGAAGGTTAATATTCAAAGATAAATTGCTTGTGACACAATTAGCATCTACAGCCTGCCATACTCATCCTTCATACCTGGAGACTGGGACTCATCTGCACATGTGAGCAAAATCTCATCATTCAAGTTTCTTTCCAAGTAAGAAATGCAGACTGGTGATTGTGGTGAATAAAATGGATTCAGGGTTTCTGTCCACTTCTCAGATTTTGCTCAGTAGCACATAGGAAGACAATCTAAAATGAGACAACAATGTTATTATAAAAACTCTGAAAATCTTTTTCAGAAGTCCAACAAATCACAGAACTCCTATTTTGGGGGTGCATACTGGTTTTAAAAAGAAGAAAAAGGGTGCTATTGATTTGATTCTAACTCAAGGTGGCCTTCTCTGTTATAAAATCAAATTAACTTCTTTTTTTTTTTTGCATTTGATTTTTTTTTTTTTTTTTTTTACATTTTTTTAGGGGCTCATACAACTGTTATCCCAATCCATACACACATCAATTGTGTAAGGAGCATTTGTACATCGTTTCTCAATCCAATTAACTGCTGTACAGGTTTCTGTTGTGGCTTCTTTTCCTAAAGCAGGTTGCCAGGCATTTCTTTGGAAAGGCAACTGCATGGATTCAGTCCATCACCCCCAAATCATCATATTTCATTACAGTCTGAAAGGCCCTTGAAAACAATGAGCACGATGCTAATCTTTATCTAATTCTTTTGACCCTTGAATCAGTGTATATTAGTCAAGGATCATTGACTTGTGAAGTCAACAAATTAGGGCTCCACACCATCATTCTCACTAAATTTCCTAAATTGCTACTTACATGAATCCCAGTCAGATTTCCAAATCTAGTTGATTTTAGTATAAACTTACAACCTCAGTGTAAAGATCATTAATTTGCTATAATAATAATAATAATAACAGAAAGAATTGTGGTCATCTAATGTTTATTATGTGCTTGCAATAGGTTAGGGACCTTTGGTGCTGCAGTCAGTATAGGACGCAACTGCTGAAAGGCTGGTGATTTGAACCCAGTAGCTACTCTGTGAAAGAAAATGAGGTCATTTGTTTCCATAAACATCGCCAGCCTCAGAAATGCTATTCTGTCCTATAAGGTTGCTATGAGTTGGAATCCACTTGTTAGGAATAAATTGCTTTTATTTGGCTTGGTTTTGGTGCAATATATTAATTCCAGTCTGATTTTGAACTTATATGACTCCATTTAAACTGACAAGAATATTGTCAAGTAGGATTTATTATTATCTCTAATTTGCAGAGAGGATAGAATAGGATATAAATCTTTATGGAGGGAAACTGACACTTCTTTCTCTTTCAGAATGCCTCATGGGTTTCAAGAACTGACTTTTTGGTTAGCAGCCAAAAGCTTTAACCACTGAAAAACCTGAATGCTTTACAGATATGAGACAATGAAACAACCTCGAAAATTCAAATAACATAGCTAGTATGTGGCAAAGTCATTTACATGATATTTTATATGACATAAATTTAGCTCCTCTACTATTTATCTATTGCCACGTTAATGCTGCATTAAAACCACACCCAAATCCCTGGCTAACAACAGCATTCATTTATTCTTACTCACTCGTCTCTGTGTTGTCTAGGAATAAAGATTAAGCCTTGGAGCTGTGTGACTCCATCTCGAGCCATGAGTCTGCCTGTTCTACTCTCCTTGCAGGTGTGTTACATTGAGGACCAGGCTGGAAATGTCACAGCAATGGGACAGAGTCAGCCAAGTAACTTAGGTACTTTTAAAATCATTATTCATATTCCATTGCTTGAAGATTACCTCATGGCTGACCACTAAGGAAGGGGAATACAAACACAGTATTTTATAGGTAAGGAAATGAATCAATCATGAATTAATTACTTATTTAAAGTCACTTAACCAGTTACCAGAAATTTCAAGATCTTTCAACATTCTGTTCAATATTATATCTAAATATTTTTCTCCTTTTGTTCTTCTCTGACACTCCCAATTTAACTAAATGTTTAGCCCCTCATGATGTTGGTGAAGGATATTAAATAAACTATGGACTGCTAAAAGAAAGAGCAAATCTGTTTTGGAAGAAGCATATCTCAAAAGCTCCTCAAAAGGGATAAGCCAAGATCAAAGCCACATGTACTTTGATCAAGCTGACAGGAGGGAATCAGTCCCCTGGGGAAGAACACAATGGTGGGTAAAATATTGCACATAGGCTTGGTATGGTTTGACACAGACTCGTTGGTATGTAACAACAATATGCATTTTTTTATAATAGATATTTGAGTAGGTGGATTATCAATTGATCATGATGAGACATGGTAACTAGTATTAGAGAGTTAAGGTGGCCAGACATTGGCCTCACACAACAGAAAGATGATACTTCTGGATTCACAGCTTCCTCTTTGTCAAAAGGGAATGTAAAGTTGAGGTCAAAAGAGTGGTGTGCAGATTGAAACCTAAGCCAAAACTTCACAAAATTTTCTGGGGAAAAAATACATTGAACATATTCTTTATGTTCAGAAAATATTCCTCACCAAATCCTAATGTTACATGATTTGTGCCCCCCACCATCACCTTTAAAAGCACATTTTATGGAATGGACAACTTATTAATAAAATGTAAGCCCTGGTTTTTTTCAGAAGAAAATAGTCACATCATTGCTTGGCACCATTTAGACTGACACTTAAAGTTAAGTCTCAGCAAATCGAAAGGGGAACATGCTATGTTGAATCATTTTTAAAAAATCATTTTATTGGGGGCTCATACAACTTATCACAATCCATACATACATCCATTGTGTCAAGCACATTTGTACATTTGTTGCCATCATCATTCTCAAAATATTTTTTTTCTACTTGAGCCCTTGGTATCAGCACCTCATTTTCCCCCTACCCCATAACTCCCCCTCCCTCATGAACCCTTGATATTATTTTGTCATGTCTTACACTGTCCGACGTCTCCCTTCACCCACTTTTCTGTTGTCCATCCCCTATGGAGGGGGTTATATGTAGATCCTTGTAATCAGTTCCCCCTTAGTACCCCACCTTCCCTTCACCTTCCAGCATGAAGCAGGTAACCGGTCTGCACAGCCAGCCCCAAATATGGAACTCCTCCCCCAGAAGATAGCACTACAGAGGACAGCACTAAAGATACAGGCTGGGGAGATTGGCGGGTCTGCTTAGATCAGAGCAAACTAAGGGTGGGGAGGGGCGGGCGGGGAGAGAGAGAGAGATTGAGAGAGAGAGGAACAGAGCAGCAAGGGGAGCAAAAGCAATGAAGTCCTCTGAGGAATCCTGAAAATAGGCTTCAGACTTGGAAGGCAAGGATTGGAACTTCATCAGACTTGACCAGAAAAACATACATAAAGGTCAGCAGATAGACCTGGGAATAATATTTATAGGCCTCTTTTCCTTCCCCTCCTCCTTCGCCTTCCCTTTCCCCTTCTCCTTCCCCTTCCCCTTCCCTTTCACCTTCTCCTCCTCCTCCTCCTCCTCCTCCTCCTCCTCTTCCTTCTTTTACATGTTTATCTATATAAGACAGGCAAGATAAATAATCCTTAGGAGAAAACAGGACCAATGGTTGGGGAGGAGTATGATAAGGGAGTTGGGGGAAAGTAAGAGGGGAGCCAACAAACCCAGGGACAACAGAACAACAAGAGATCTAAAATCGATAGTGATGAGGCTATAGAATACCTGGTGGGGTTTGATCAAGTGCAGTGTGGCCGACAGGAATTAGTGAGAGCTGAATGAAGGTCAAACATGATAGTGGACAGGAGGAAAGTAAAAGGAAATAGAGGAAAGAACTAGGAGCCAAAAGACATTTAAAGAGGTATAAATATAGGCATGTATCTGTATATAAATACATAATGATAGGAATACAGGTCTGTGTACATATATTTATATGTTAAGTATCAAGGTAGCAGACGGACATTGGCCTCTACTCGTCGTCCCTCAATGCAAGAACACTTTGTTTTCATAAACTGATATTCTGTGGTCCTCACCTTCTCAACATGATTGCTGACGTCAAATGGGTGTATAAGCAAATGTGGTGGGGAAAGTTGATAGTGCCCGGCTATTAAAAGATAATAGCATCTGGAAACTTAAAGGCTTGAAGTTCACTAGTGGCCATCTAGCAGGGAAGCAATAATGCCCCCATGGAAGAAGCACACCGACCTGTGTGATCACGAGGTGTTGACGGGAGCAGGTATCAGGCCTCAGAAGACCCTAAACAAACAATTATATTGAGGCATATGAGGGGGGTCAGAGTGGAGACCCAAAGTCTATATGTATACAATTGGACATCCCTCACAGAAGGGTCACAAGGAAGGGATGAGCCAGCCAGGGTTCAATATAACACTGATGAAGCATACCACATTTCTCTAGTTCTTTAATGCCTCCCGCCTGCCCCCCTCTCCCACCCCCTCATAACCTCAGTTCTATCTTACAAATCTGGCTAGACTGGAGCACGTACACTGGTACAGAGAAGAATTCTCAACACCTGGAATCCAGGACAGATAACACCCTGTGTTAGGCAGGGTTCGCTAGAGAGATAAAACCAGATTGCTGATAATTTTATATATTTATTTATAAAGATAATTAGATATATAACACAAGAAATGAACTGTTAAATTATAACGCAGTACAAATGGCTCAGTGCAACTCATTCCCATGAGAGAGAGTTGTGAGAGACTAGCAGTCCTTCAAGTTTAGTCTCCTGCCAGGTCTCCCTCTATTTATAGAGAGAGCTAGGCTATCTCAGCACAGCAGCCAACTGCAAGGCGGATCGCCAACTGTCAACTAACCACCAGTCCCAACTGCCAGTCCCCAACTCCAGAGATGTCTTAAAGGGACCTCAACTTACAGTGACACAGTCCACAGGCTAGGCGGCCCACAAGTAATGTAACCTATAAATTGAGGCACAGAACAAGCAAGACAGCCGCACACTGGTCCGATGATCAAGGAGAGAGACAAGAAAGGCGAGGCTCACTGAGCCATTTATCTCTCCGCCCTTCAGTTAATCCCACTTGTGTTTATCGGCCAGACTGGCACAATAAACTATCTCACACTCCCAGGAACAATAATGGGAGTAGCAATACCATGAGGGTAGGGGGAAGGACTTTCTATTCCCTGACTCTTGGCTGCTCATATTATTAACTTCAGTTTCTCTCTGCTGCTTTTTGCATTGATTTATATTTCTCTCTTTTTCCCTTTTTGTCTCTTACAGCCACTTCACTTTGATTCCTAAAATGTCATTATTATAATGAATTGTCAACCATATATTATTGAATTATGCTAATACTAATTTCACTAATAATAATTATGATAGATAATAACTTCCTTATATTAGGAAATCTGATCTTTATTGATAATAAATAATATTCACATTTATACAAATTTTTGTTACTGTATCTGAAATGTATAAGGAAAGTGGAAACCTTGCCACCAAGAATCTGTAGTGTGTTATAAAAGTGGCCATTGAAGGGTATGAAATTTGCTTTAAAAATTTTTTTTTGTTTCTTTTCATTCTGTTATCACCGTTTAATTCGAAATATTTTGCATTGCAACTTAAATCAGTTAACTTCCTCTTGGTATCATTCAGCAATGCTTTATCTACCATCAAATTGACTCTAACTCAGAGTCAGCCCTTATGCAACACAACAAACCACTGCCCAGTCCTACATTATTCCCATAAATGTTGCCACATTTGAAACCACTGTTCCATCATCTATTGATGCTTCCTTTCCACGCAAGGCTTGAATGTTTTTTCAGAATTCTTTCAGTTTAACATATGCTCAATGTCTTCTTCCCCTTTGATTTTATAATTGTAGGTGTTTACACATTTCAGTATAATGTTTGTCTTTGTCTTCTCCAGCTGCCCTTTGAAAATTTCTGATCAGCTCTTTGGCTTCACCATTTCTACCATTTGCTCCAGCTTATTCTATGATTTAAGAGCAAGTTTCAGCATCTCTTCTGACATTCATTTTGATCCTTTCTTTCTTTCCTGTACTTTTAATGACCCTTTGCTTTCTTTGTGAATGGTATCCTTGGGATCTTTCCACAGCTCATTGGGTCTGTCAATAGTGTTAAGTGCATCAGATCTGTTCTTGAGATGCCCTCAAAATTCAAGTGGGATAGACTCAAGGTTGTATTTTTGTTCTTGTGCGCTTGTTTTAATTTTCTTCAGTATTATCCGTAACTTACATATGAGCAATTGGTGGTCTGTTCCACAGTCAGTTCCTGGCCTGGTGTTAGCTGCTGATAATGAATTTCTCCATCCTGTCTTCTCACAGATGTAGTCAATTTGATTTCTGTGTATTCCATCTGGAGAAGGCCATGAGTCACCTTTTGTGTTGTTGAAAAAAGATATTTCCTGTGAACAAGTAGTTGGTCTTGCAAAACTCTATCATGTGATCTCCAGCTTTGCATTTCTATCATCCAGTCCATGTTTTCCAACTACTGATCCTTACTCTATGTGTCTAACTTTTGTATTCTAATTTCCAATAATTATTAGTGTATCTTTATTTCATATTTGATCAATTTTCTTATGTGGTTGGTAAAATTCAGTTTCATTATCACAGCATTTGTAGTTCTTGCATAAATTTGCCTAACAATTGTGTTGATTGGATTTCCTTGAAGATTGATAGATATGATTCTATCACACACAAAAATTGTATTTCATGATTAATTTTCCAATGTCCTTTTTGACAATTACTATACCACACCATTCCTCTTGATTGTGTTATTCCCAACATAGTATATCATATGATTTACTGATTCAAAATAGCCAATATCAGTCCTTTTCACCACACTAAATCTGAGGATATCGATCTTTATCCATTCGCTTTCATTTTTGACCATTTCCAATTTTCCTAGATTCATACTTTGAACGTTCCAAATTCTAATCATTAGCAGTTTCTTTTTTTTACAACTGTTTCTCTTAATCTTGAGTTATGCTCCATCAGCAAATGAAGAGCTGAGGGATTTGGGGCATTTATGCTATTTATTAGAATAAAGGAGTTCATTTCCATTCCTAATTAACTGTTTACATAATGCATGATTGTGCTTAATACTTTTAAAATGTCTATTAAAAGTATCTCTTCTTTTCACTTTGTCATTTCTATGGTGCATTATATAGTCCTTTCTTCCTTCATTTCTTTCTTTCTGTCAATCAACATTGCAATCAACAGATAAATCTAACTTGGTCATGGGTTTGATCCTTTATATTTGCTTAATTTGACCTGACAGTTTTTTTAGGGAAAATGTTTGTGTCTATGTCTTTTTCCTGGTTTTGGTGTCAAGGTAATACACATCTCTCAGGATAAGTTAGGAAGTATTTCCTCCTCTTATGCCTTTTAAAAACTGTTTGCTGCTAATTTTCCTTTCAATACTTGTTAGCATTCTCTTGTGACACCATCTGGTCCTGGGATTTTTTTGGCATGTGAGTATATAACTTTTATACTAACTTAATATTTCTAATTATTATAGATCTACTAAAATGTTTCATTTATTGTTGAGTTGATTTTGCTACTTTGTGTCTTTCTAAAAAATTTTACATTTGATTCCAAAATTTTGTAACTATAGAACTTTGGACATTAAATCTAGCTTTTGACTTACAATGCAGAGATTTAATGATATCAGTATTTAAGTGTTTTGACAAAAAAAACATTGCAAAGATAGTGTAACTAGCTTGCATAGTATTGCTGTCTTTCTTTTTCCACAGCACTGACTTCCTGCCACAACAAATAGGCTGTCTTCCTACATAGGGTTTCCTTTTTCAGATAAGCACTTTTATGCAGTTCAAGTCGGTAAATATTATTTAGCACCTATTGTGTGACTGCCATATTTGGGAACTGCAGAGTGAATTTCCCCGCTGGCTATGAATCTAGTCTAGTGATGATGGTGAGAGGAGAAAACAACTACACTATATGCTGCAGTCATCAAAAAGCAGTGTAACAATGAGGCAGTCTGCACCAATAGTTAGGAGTACAGGGTACTAAGCAATAAGCAGGTTTTCTTGCAACTCCTTGGGGGTCCTCTCTGAGAATTATTCAGAAAAGGATGTTTCTTAAGGGCAGGACATAGCCTCAACTTATTTTTCTATTAAAGAAAAATATAGATAATTGCACATGAGGTAAAGAAAAAACAACTCTTACCTCTTATTTTCAATAATGGAATTATTTTTAATTATTTCCTCTTTATTTCCATATACAAAAGAACCCACAGTAACATTCTAATTTAAAATATTTTAAAGATATATGTATATAAGGTAAGGAATGAAATATATCACAATTTTAAGCCAGAAGAAAGCTGAAACACAGAAGAAGAACTGCTCTTGCGATTGAAAATTTTAAAAGAGACACGGGGAGGCAGAAAGCTAAGCTGGACTTTGGGCAGTCTGAGTGGCTAGACGAGGTCCCTGGATGGCACAAGAAGATTGAACTTGCGCTAAAAGGTGGTGTTTTAGACTCAATCAGCCTGCTGATAAGCTTCAATAAAGAAAACAGTCAAGAAATCTTTATGGAGCAGTTCTACGTTGTAACACCTGGGGTCACTATGAATCAGAGTAGACACCATGGAGCCAGCAGAAGCTAGGGTAATTTGCATCTTCAGGTGAGGAAGTTGGAAGTGATATAATCGACATGCAAGTACACGATTGATTCACCAATAGACTATATGTCAAGACAGAGTTTCTCAATTTCCAATCTATGGATAATTGGAGTCAGATTGTTTAGTTGTCAGGGGCTGTTTTATGTATCATAAGGTTTTTAGCAGCATGTTTAATGAGCCTCTGGATGTCAGAAGAAAATTCCTCATTTCCAGTCTGGACACACAAGTTGTTTTTGAGGCAAATATTTCCAGGTTGAGAACCATCAACTCACCCTAGGAATAGACTGGCACTTGAAGAAGATGAGGCTCAATTTTCTAATACTTTCAATTGCAGAATTGGAGGGAAATGATCCCAGATTGATAGTGACTGGCAATTTTCCAGAAGCAAATTTAAGCCCTTTCCACAGAAATACTCCATTATTCCAGCTACCAGAACATTTCTACTACAAATTTTCATAGAAAAAAATTTAGCCTTTAACAACAGCAAAAAACTAACAGGACACATGAGTAGGTAAGATAATATAAAATATAATAAAAATAACAAGCAAAAATGTCGCCAGAAAATTCAGTATTAGACACAGACTTTACAATATGCATTTTCAAATATTATCTAAAGAAAATCGTATTTGTTAATATATTTAAATAGAAAGTTACAATTAAATATAATAATATATATCACAGTGAAGATAACATTAAAACATGCACAAGAAGAGAAAATCATGAATTGTTAGAATTTGGACTAAAATCAGGATATTATTTTTTAAAATGAAAATTTTGGAAATAATTTACTACCATAATTAAAAATAACACCCATAAGGAACCTTTTTGCATTTGATAATAAATACCCCTGCCCTCCAAAAATAATAAATCAATTAAACTATAACAAATGTCATAGTTAATGGTAATGTGTTGAAAGTTTTCACTTGGAGAAAGGAACAAGGCAAGATGTTCACTAATATCACCTTTATTTGACATGTGTATTTATGGCTTTAGCAAATTCAGTGTTTTTAAGGGTATAAAGATTTAGAATAAAGAAAAATATAGCACACATCACCCATAAACCTGATTATGTTCATGGAAAATCCAAGAGACTCTGTAAATAAATAATCAGAATTAAGAAGAAGGTATAGAAGGTAACTTGGACCTAACACCAACCCTAACCCTAATATCCTAACCCTGACCCTAACCCTAACAGAGACCTTCACCCTAACCCTATAACCCTAAACCTAAACCTAAAACCCTAACCCTAAACTAACCCTAACCCTGACCCGAAACCTAAATCTAAGGCTAACCCTAACCCTAACCCTACACCTAACTCCAATCCTAACCCAAACATTAACCTAATCCTCACCTTCACCCTAACCCTAACCCAAAACATAAAAACCTAACCCCAAATCCCTAACCATAACTCTAACCTTAACCCTAATGCTGACCATAACCCTAACACCTCCCCTACCCCTAAAAGCCTTACCCCCCCAAAAGAAGGTAACTTGATATTAGGACAATCCAAAATCCTCAAATAAATATATATTTGGCAGCAATAAACTGAAAATAAAAATAATTAAACACACTGTATTAGTTTTCCACTGATGCCATACAAATGAATGCAATTTTATGAGCTATAAATAGCATCTCTTTATTATCTCACAATTTCCCTGGGTGAGGTGCACAGCATGGTCTGCATAGGATCCTACAAGGCGAGCATTAAGGTGTCCTGGTGTGTTCCTATCTAGAAGTTCAGTGGCTAATGCACTACTGAGATTACTCTGAGTTTCTCTTGGCTGGAGGACTGAGGCCTCATTTCATTCCTGGCGCACCTGTTGCCATTGCTGTTGGGTGCCGTTGAGTCAGTTCCAACCCATAGGCACCTTATGCACATCCAGATGAAACACTGCCCAGTCCTGCACCATCCTTACAAGTGTCCTCATGCTTGAGCCCATCGGGGCCACCACCACGTCCATCCATCTCCTTCTCCAGGAAATGGTCTCTCCTAACGTGTCCCAAGTCTGTAAGATGAAGTTTCGCCCTCCTTACCTCCAAGGAGCATTGTGCCCACACTTGTTCCATCACAGATCGGGTTGTCCTTTAACAGTCCATCGTGCTTTCAATAGTCTTCTCCAGCACCACAGTCAAATGTACCAATTCTTCTTTGGCCTTCTTGATTCAATATTCAACAGACACACGCATATAACTGGAAAAAACATGGCTTGGGTCAGAAGCACATTAGTCCTCAAAGTAATATCCTTGCTTTTCAATACTCTAAAGAATTCTTGTGCAGCATATTTACTTAATGCATGTAGTCTTTTTTTTAATCATTTTATTAGTGGCTCATACAACTCTTATCACGATCCATACATCCATCAATTGTGTAAAGCACATTTGTACATTCATTGCCCTCATCATTCTCAAAACATTTCCTCTCCACTTAAACCCCCGGCATTAGGTCCTCATTTTTCCCCTCCCTCCCGTTCCCCCCTCCCTCATGAGCCCTTGATGATTTATAAATTATTATTTTGTCTTATCTTGCCCTGTCTGATGTCTCCCTTCACCCACTTTTTGGTTGTCCATCCTGCAGGGAGGAGGTCACATATAGTTCCTTGTAATCAAAGATAGACCTCAAAGTTAGACATATTCTTTTGATAGTGAACTAGAAGTGTAGTGATTTCATCAAGCCACTAGCAGGAGCTGAAGATTCTGGGTGCCCACACAAAGCATGGGGGAACTTCAATACTTAATTTAGTGTAGGCATTTTGTGCGAGAGTTTTTCAAAACAAACCAAAACTTTGTAATTAGCAACTAGAAATTACACTTTCACTTTAAGTAATGGAATTAATTATAATATTTGGAAATGATGTTTTTAAAAAAGATGTTGTTTGTGTTCCCAACAGTTTTATTGACATATAATTCACATATTATACAAATAACTAGTTCAACTATATCAAGAAGAGTTGCACAAACATCACCACAATCAGTTTTAGAGCACTTTCTTCATTCTTGTACTCATCATTATGAGCTCGTGTACTCATTGTTATTATCTCCCCATTTCTCCCTCATCTCCCATCATACTTTCAAGGAACTATTAATCCAGTTATAGTCTCTATATATTTACCTATCCTGGATTTCATATACTGAAAAACATGAAAAACAAACCCAACCCCAAAACAATAAAAATAATTATAAAGTAAATCAGATAAATAACTCACTCAAAAGGAAACCAGAAAACATTAAAATCTAGAATGAATTTAAGTGGATCATAAGGAAGATGAAACGGTAGGGTGCTAAATTTTAACCTAACTGCGTCTGCAAAAATCCACTTTCCAATGTGTTCTGCATATTAGCAAGGCAATTCACATCCCTGGTTCATGGCCAGAGGGGATTTCCACAGCTATTTCCCCTCCATTTTTTTTAAAAATCTGAAACAACTTTAAAATGAGTCTCAAGATAAGATTTTTGACCTGTTTGCCACAATTGACTTTCCAATGTTCCATGTGTGGTAACAGGCCTATTCACATACCTCAACTATGATTGGAGAAGATTCTCCAAAAGGGGAACTTTTGGCTAAAAAATGGCATCTGGAGTTTTAAAAGTTTATTTTCAAACAAGCAGCCATCAACAGACAGGCATCAACCAAGACCACATGGAAGGAGCACATCAACCGTGTGGTCCGTGGACCCTGCAAATGAAATTTGGGACTTCTACTTTCATCCATGACCTTCTTCAAACCAAGTGTTCACAATTTAAGATTTAATACCATTCTCTACTTTGGATTTGGATTTAATTGGACCACACGGTTGATGTGCTCCTTCCATGTGGTCTTAGTTGATAACCTGTCTAGATGGCTGCTTGTTTGAAAACAAACTTTTAAAACCCCAGATGCAATTTTTTATGAAATCAGGGCACCATCTGGTTTCTTCGCCACATTTTGCTGCAGCACCCATATGTTTAATAATCTCTTTATGAAGATGAGCATCAAGCAGGATTATGTTACAAGAACCAATTGTTTTTAGATTGGACTAGAATTAAGTGCAAGCCCAAAATCTGTTCAGGTATATATGGTTTAGGTATGTCTCTGGTTCACCTTAGAAACATCATTGTCATTTTGTGTTAGAGAACGTTATCAATCACCCCCATGGCGCATCACTTCCATTGGTATTAAGTCAATGCTGACTCTCATAGTGACCCTATAGGGAAGGGTAGAACTGCCCCCTGTGAGTTTCTAAGCTTGTAAATCTTCACAAGAGTAAAAAGTCTCATCCTTCCCCTGGGGAGCTGGCTGGTAGTTTCCAACTGCTGACCTTGCAGTTAGCAGCCCAATAAGTAACTCCAGCATATTATAGTGTCATTAGCTTAACCAGTTGTAAAGAACTTAAATCACTATTGAGAAAAGGAAGTTATACAAATGTAGGCTTGAGGTGAACTTCAATACATGAATTGTTGACTTGTGCAGCTTAAACTTTTTTTTAAATCAAAAGATCATTTTATTGGGACTCTTTCAGTTCTTATAACAGTCCATAAATCAATTGTACCAAGCATATTTGTACATATATTGCCATCATTATTTTCTAGACATTTACTTTCTATTGAGCAGTCAGTATCAGCTCCTCTCCCCCCCTCCCATAACCCTTTGATAAATTATAAATTATTATTTTCATATCTTACATAGACCACTGTCCCCCTTCCACCACAGTTTCTCCTGTTTGTCCACCTGGAAGGGGTGGGGCTATGGTTATGTGTCAATCATTGAAATTGGTTCCTGCTTCCTTCTCTCCTCTCCCCACCTTCTCTCTACCCTTCTGGTATCGCTACTCCCAAACCTGTTTCTGGATTGTATGTGTTGTGAGCTCTTATCTCTTATCTGTGCCTGTGCACATGCTCTAGTGTAGCCCGCAGTGAAAGGCAGGACTGGGGTCATGATAGTGGCGGTGAGGAAACCTCAAGGAACCAGAGGACTATCGTGTGTTTCATTGGTGCTTTACTGCACCCTGGTTCACCCATCCCTTCCTTGTGACCCCTCTGTGAGGGGATGTCCAATTGTTGACCTTAGTTCATAAAAATAGAGGTACTAAAAACAAAAACAAAAAAATAGAGGTACTGGTATATATATGTATATATTTGTGTGTGTGTATATATATATACATATGTGTGTGTGTGTATATATATGCAATGCACTGAGGTATTGGACTTAGAGCTTCTGCTAATGCCCTCCCTCAATGCAAGAACACTTTGTTCTAACAACCTGGCATTCGGTGGTGCTCTTCCTCCCGGCACAATCACTGAAGACAAAATGGGTGCATAAGCAAATATGGTAAAGAAAGCAGATGGTGCCTGGCTATCAAAAGATACAGCATTTGGGGTCTTAAAGTCTTGAAGATAAACAAGCGGTCATCTAGCAGAGAAGCAACAAGCCCACATGGAAGAAGCACACCAGCTTGTGGGATCATGAGATGTCTCTGGGAATGGGTAATAGGCATCAGAATTCCCGAAACAAACAAACAAACAACCATATTATTGAGAACGGGGTGGTCGGAGCAGAGACTCAAAGCCCATCTGTCCACAGATTAAATTCTCAAGTGACTGAATACTATTTATACAAACAACGGGTTGGTGATAGAGCAAATCTTGCAACAATGTTCATTCACAGCAGCAGGGCCACACCAACCAGATTAATAATGCATGTCATAAGGAAGCATGGAGGCCATCAAAATAGGATGTGGTAGTTCCACACCATTCATTGGGCCCCCTAAGGCAAAAGATTGGAATCACAATCCAACATCTGTCAGCTCTCTGCCCTTGGCTACCAGTCATCTGCTTCTTCTCACCTTAGCAAGTTTCTACCTTAAATTCAATGGCTACAGGTGAGTTTTGAGGTAAAGCTCAGGTCACATAGTGGCATTTCCACATCGAGTCCTTCTGCTGTGGCCTATGATGGATGTGGTGTGCCTTGAAAGAACAGAGTCTAAAGTCTCAGTAGTCTATAGCATAGGACCTGCGTCACCAAGGGCTGGATAGAAAGTAGGTAAAAAATGTCCAATTAGGAACCTAGTACCAGGTATATTCGCCCCTTGAGTTGTACATAAACACTGTTAAGCATTTTCCCCCCAATGCCAGGCTACTCCTTTCCTTTTCACCATCAATGGAGATGTGATTGACTTCTCTGAGACATGCATGTCCCCCTCCCCATCATCTTGACTTGAATTTCAGTGATGTTTCCTTATCACTCTGGTTGGAGTGTCTGCTGGACTGATTGGAGTGACCTGAGCCCATTTTATATGGCATCAAATGAATAATCTTCTTCCTCTCCCAAGATCTTGAAAACCTGACCACAGTTGAGGTGAGGTCTCTTCTGTTGAAGTGGTTTTTAAGATTTACTTTTAGAGGGAGTGATATATGCTTCATGGACACTAGACAGGTGCTCTACCTCATTGCTTAGGGAACTATATTAGTGTACATTAAAGAACAAATGGACATTATAAAGAAACTTGTAGAAGAAAACTATTATCATTTATATTCCTAAAACTCAGTGAAAACCACAGTATTTGCCTTTGTAATTGTGATGGCGTGAAATTTCTTTTCTTTTATTTTAAAAATACTGTTATTGGGGGCTCTCTTACATCTCTCATCACAATCCATACATTCCTCCAGTGTGTCAAGCACATTTGCACATATGCTGCCATCATCATTTTCAAAGCATTCTCTTCCCACTTGAGCCCCTGATATCA
>NW_022103938.1:1485296-1487330 GCF_000313985.2 Echinops telfairi
CTTCCCTCTTGTCCCACCATCATGTTCGGCCTTCATTCAGGTTTAGTAATTCCTCGCTGCTACATTACCCTTGATTGAGCCCCACTAGGCATCCTGTGACCTTCCTTCCATTGATTTTAATTCACTTCTTGTTCCCTTGTCCCTGGGTTGGTCCCTCCTAACCCCAACCCTTTCTCCCACCTCCCCTTCTCCCGTATCCCCCCGGAACCATTGGTCCCATTCTTTTCATTTCTGATTTATTTATCTCGCCTATCTTATCTAGATATACATGCAGATACATTGATAAGTGCAAAAACCAGGCAAAGCCAACCAAAACAACAAAGGAAGTCAAAACCAACAAAACAATAACAGCAGCAGAATGCAAGAACAAAATAACAATAACAAAAAGAAAGCCACTGACAAAAATGGAAAAGCCTATAAATAGTTCAAGGTCTCTTTGTTGGCCTTTAGGAGTGTTTTCCAGTTGAGTCTGATGGGGTACCACACTCTCTCTCCCAAGTCTATTTTTGGTATTCCCTGGGAATTTCATCACCCTGCTCCCCCTGCTGCTCTGCTGCATGCCCTCAGTGCCTCACCCCATCGTGATAGGGCCAGACTATGCACGATTCCCCCACTGTGTCTCCAGTGTTGCCTCCCACAGCGTCATGGTTCAGTAATGGACGCCATGTCCCATGGTGGGGCAGCCCTATTGTCCTCCCGGTGCATTGTCTGCTCCAAGCAGAAACATCATCCTTGGGGCTTGGTGGGCCAGGATGACCTCTCCTCCATCTCTATCCCTTTATGTTTCTCCCGTGTGCTCTAATCTGATGCACCCCTCTCCCCAAGCTGTAGCCCCAGTGCTATCCTCTGAAATGCATTCTTCTGAGGGGGGGGGGTGTCCACATAGTGGGGTAGGGGCTGGCCCCTCAGACCTCTCTATTGGTTCCCTGGTACATACAAGTATGTTGTCGTCATGTCTTGGTGCATCAGGGTGGTGGGGTGTGTGTGTGTGTGTGTGTGTGTGTGTGTGTGTGTGAAATTTCTTAATAGAACTCTTCTACCCAAGTTTTTCTAGCTCCCACCAAGTGATTGGGTAGGACTACGCAAATAGGGCATGTGTAACATGAATAGGAGGAATTGGTCATTTTTTGTTACCACCCTCCTGGCTATAAGGATGAGCTATTTTTGAAGCAGTAGCAGAGAGAGAGATAGGCTAAGACTCCCAGAATATGGTCCAGATCTCTTAAGTGTTAGAGGCCTAGACCAGAGGCAACAGAATGTGACACGGAGACTCCTGGACAGAACCAGAGAAGCAGCGCCAAGACTATGGGACTGTGAGACAGTGACGGGCCAGCTGCTTGATCCAGGAAAGTAGAGGCCAAAGGACCATGTGTCTGAGAGGCTAAGAAACGTGGGTACTGACTGAGGAGAGGTGTTTCTGTGGATCAATGACTGTTTTTCTACTGTTTACTGATCCTGACTTGTGGAAACCTATTAACTTCCCTAGTAAATCTCTGGAATTGTGAGTATTATCTGTGAATTGTGTGCGGCCATTTCAACAAATTATCAACCTCTACATAGAAATAGAGTGCCTTGGGAGGAATGGTTGGTATCAGAGTAGGTAAAGCAAAATGGGCCCAGGAGCCATGTCTGACCACTGCCTCAAGACAATGAAGAGGAGGTCAGAGATGGCCACAGATCCCATTTAGCACATTGTTTTTCCTTCTCAGCATATGGAATCATAGAATGCATATGCATATATTTAATGCTTATCCACATAAAATCTTAATAGATGTGTTATTTTATCTTGAGTGGCAATGATAGCTTGAGTATCCTCTCATATACATAAATATTCTTTATTATCATTTCTTAATGCTGGCATAGCATTTCACTAAAATACAACTTTCCTCCACTTCCTAAATGCTTCCTCCCTCACCCCACCACCACCACTATCATGATCCAAATTCTACCTTGCAAGTCTGGCTAGACCAGAGGATGTACACTGGTACAGATAGGAACTGGAAACACAGGGAATCCAGGGCAGATGATCCCTAC
>NW_022103938.1:1487970-1517375 GCF_000313985.2 Echinops telfairi
TACAAATGCGCTTTACACAATTGATGTGTGTATGGATTGGGATAACAGTTGTATGAGCCCCTAATAAAATGTTAAAAAAGAAAAAAAAAGAGTTGTAGGAGCCCCTAATAAAATGATTTTTTAAAAATTAAAATCATATATTTGACTATATCTTAGTTTTGGACGATTAGTACCTTTTGATTTTTCCCTTTTTAAAACAGCCCTTTGGTAAATATTGTTGTGACTATGATTTGTACCCACCACTCACTCGTCTGTCAGTTTGTCATCCTGTGGTGACTTGCATGTTGCTGTGATACTGGAAGCTTTGCCATTGGCATTTCAAATACCAATAGAGTAACCCATGGTCAACAGGTTTAAGCAGAGCTTCCAGATCAAGAACAGACTAGGAAGCAGGAAGCAGTGCCCACTTCTGAGGAATTGGTCATTAGAAACAGGAATAGTTGAGGAACATTGTCTGATACAATGCCAGAATATGAGTCCATTAGGTTGGAAGGCATTCAGAATACACGGCGCAAGAGCTGCCTCCTCAAAGCAGAGTCAACCTTAATGATGTGAAAAACAACAAAAGCTTTAGGGACATTCACCTACGGGTAGGAAATAATTCAAAATGAGCGGGGGAAACAGCTGCAAACATCCATTAATAATTGGAATGTGGAATGTATGAAGTATGAATATGAAGTATAAACCTAGGAAAATTGAAGATCATCAAAATTAAATAGAACACAAAGATTGATAGCTAGGCAAAAGTGAACTATAATGAACCATTAGCCATTTTAAACCAGGCAATCACATGGATTGTTATGATATTAATGATAAATTCAAGAGGAATATTCAGTTTTGTCAAAAATAACATTTTAAGATCTTGAACCACTAAAGCCAGTGATAAAGAAATTCAAAGTTCTACCAATGACTTCAGTCTCAAATTGATCAAACATGCAAAAAGATTGCTTTGAAAATTACTTGGGATTGCAATGCAAGATTGGAAACAAAGAAATAACATTAGTTTAAATGATGGCGTAGGTGAAGAAAGGAAGCTGAATAGCACATGATAGAGTTTTGCAATACCAATGACTTTATTGAAAATACCCTTTTTAAAACAACATACACAATGACTATATATGTGGATCTTGCCACATGAATACACAGGAATCAAATTGACAATCTCTGGGGGAAGAGATTATGGAGATGTTCAAGATCATTAGCCAAAACAAGGTTGAGCTAGACCATCACTTGCTTATATGGAAGTTCAAGTTGAAGCTGAAGAAACTAAAAGAAGCCCACAAATGCCAAAATATGACCTTTAGTACATCTTGCCTGTGATAGTTAGGTTTTGTGTCAACTGCCTTGGGCAGCATTGTCAATGATTTGACAGCTATGAACTAGTAGTCCCTCATGATATAACCTAATGCAATGTAGTCAACTCTGTAATGGGGCTATGCATACCCAATCAATTGTAAGAGTAGGGCGGGAAGTCATAAACCTGATGCAATTGAAAGAAAATCTCCTCTAGGCCAGTGATTCTCAACCTTCCTAATACTGTGACCCTTTAATTCATTCCTCATGTTGTGGTGACCCCCCAACCATAAAACTATTTTTGTTGCTACTTCATAACTGTAATTTAGCTACTGTTATGAATCGGGTGACCCCTGTGAAAGGGTCGTTCGACCCCCAAAGGGGTGGCGACTGACAGGTTGAGAACCGCTGATCTAGGCTATGACCTGTTACAAAATAAGTAGATCCTGTGGAAAAGATTGCTTGGTTTTTGTTGGCTATGGATTCTGCTTCTTGCTCAGCAACCTCTGAGCTTTAGCCAATGACTAGCCATAGTTCCTACCAATCTGCCAATCCTAGAAGCTGTCAGCTGCCTTCCATCTGCCCTGCCGATCTTGGGTTCATTTGCCTCTGTAGCCACCCGCCTCTAGTTTTCCTGCCAGGCTGGGTTCACCAGACCTCACAGCTACACTTGTAAAGAGAAGCCATCTAGTCTCAAACCCGACTCATGGGCTTGGAACATGCTTGCATTTGGATTTGCCTGCTTGAGTCATAATCTTGACATAAATCTCTCTGTGTATGCGTATGTGTCACTGGTTCTATTTCTCTAGTAAACTCAGGTAAGATGTGATCTGAATTTAGATACGATCTCAAGAAATTTGACACACTGCACAGTAATGTCTGAAGAACATACGAGTTGGGGGATGACACCAAGAACGTTAACTATGAAGAAAGCAAAAGGTCATGAAAAAGACAGGAAAGAAAGAAAAGACCAAAGTGGATGTCAGAAGATACTCCAGAAACAGCTAAATCTAGAAACGATCAACTCAAAGAGCTAAGCAGAAAGAATTTAAAGGGCGCTTGAGAAGACATAACAGAACAGTATGATGTAAGGGGCAAAGATCTTGAGTTGGGAGATCAAAAGGATATAATTATTAATGTATTTGAATAAACACTTCTTGGAAACCATTTTGCTGATTCTACTTTTATTTTCACAAACCTAAAAGCAGCTTATAATTTTACTTTAGAAAAGTACAAATAAACACATTTATTGCACATAGAAATCATTTCATATGAAGTATTGCACATGATAGAATTGATTGGGGAAGTCACAGGTTTATTACCAGATATGACTGATATTTTTACCGGTTTGAATAATACAGAATTTTTCCTAATAGGGATTTGCCATATCATATATTGTACATTTCCCAACACTTTTTAATCTTGCTTAAAAATAGTCATCATATTCATTTGTCTTTTCTTGGGAAAATGCTGTATTTAAAGTTTTAAAGGGTAGAAAAAAGAAGAATACAGAAAAAAGGAAAATTTCCGTTGAAAAGGACCTGTCTGCAATGAGGAAGTGAAAAAAACATCCCAAACCAACATAAACATGAATACATGATTACTCCTTTGGAGAACTAACGTTGCAAAGTAACTTAGCAAACTTCTCTACAAAGAGAGAAATATTTCAAAGTTGAATTTAATAGGCATTTACCCACTTTAAAATGTTCTCTTGATGAGAAATACATTCTAACCGATATCTATGTTATCAAGTAATATTCCTTCTGCTTATATCCAGGTGATTTGTTTTGTTTTTACTTCAACTCTTGAACCAAACTCACTGCCTTTTAGTTGATATCAACGTATTGCAAGACCATCGGCCTGGGCGCAAATACCCCATTGGATTTATGAGACAATATTTCTTTATGGGAGTGGAAAGCCAATTGTTTCTCTTGTGGAGCAGCTGGTGGTTTCAAACTGTGGGCCTTGTAGTTAGCGGCCCCTCAGGTCAAACACTACCGCCACCATCTTCCTCCTTCCTATAGTGCAAAAGCAAGGCCGGCACTCACTGTTGGTAGTCACTCAACAATAAATAATAAAATTAAACCTAGTTTAAAACATACATTTCTGAATTTAAAAAATAATAAAGTGCATCTGAAAAGATTCCTTGTTCTCGTTCTTTGGCATAGTTGTCAGTCACCCTATTTGGTTTCCAGAGCATGAAAGAGGATTCCACAATTCAGGTTTGTCCGGAATGCTTCTCAATTTTCTCCACAGTCTTTCTTCGAAGAAGATTTTCAGAATAATTCAGGGAAAAAAATGTCTCCATAGAATCTGTTGGGAAAACCTTAGCCCATAGAGCAGCATCCATGGAAGTCGATAAGCGATGTGTTTCTTCATTGATGGGAAGGTTTGCTACATATCCAGTGTAAACGCCTTTGACAAGCTGTGCTGCTGACATCAGTGGTATTAAAAAATGGGCAATTTCCAGACTCCATCTCGCTGGACCTGTTAAACAAACAATAAGTTATGAACTTCATTCATGATTTCTGTGTAGATTTACATGAGAAGAAAGGTGGTGGTGGTGGTGGTCTCTGCTTTTCTGCTTAGTGGAAATCTATGAGGCAAGATAATCAGCAAAAAAAAATGTTGCAAATTCATCTGCAGAGACAGTAGAAAATAATTCATGGTACTAACGTCTGGAAAGAATTTCCAAAGCTAGGAATAAAGAATTCCATTTGTTTCATTAGCTGTTTAAGTTTGTAGAACCTTTGAGAAATACTTTCTATGATGAAGAAATATTCAATATTTTTTACCTGTTCATACAATTTTAGGGTCCCATTCATGGATATGAAACAGGTTTAGAATGTGATACATATTTAGAATTCCTTTTCTAGAAACCTGTATTATCATCTCTTTGATATTGCCTTAATCATTATAAAGCTTTCTCTTTTTTTCAACTCTGAATGTCAGAAGGCAAAGATTAACACCAAACTTTAAAAGTCCTACAAATTAAAAAATTTGTAGTTTTAAATTTATAAATTTATAGTTTAGAATTCACTAGGAATGGAAAGAGATTGAATATATTTAATGCTGCAGGAAATTTTCTCTCATGTTCACAGACACTTCTAATTAGGCATTAAAATATTATTATGTCTCGCTGTGGAAATAGAAACTGGAAAAATTTAAGAAAAACTCTTTTCCCGCAACTCTTTTCCTCAGTAAAATATTGACAAGAGATCAGAAATGATGCTCTTTTTTCTTTTTCTTTCATCATAGGAATTATACCTGGATTATTTCCAAACGAACTATGGTAAGCCTGTTCCTCACACTGCAGTTCTGATCTGCCTGTGGCGGGCCATGGAGATAAACGAGGTGACCCTAGAGGACAGAGTAGAATGGCCCACAGGGTTTCCTAGGCAATGATCTTTATGGGACAAAGTCACCATGTTATGTTTTCCATGCAGCCCCTCATTGCCACTGAGTCAATTCTGACTCATGGAGACCCTATTGGACAGAGTAGTATTGACCCGGTGGGTTTCTGAGGCTGTACATCTTTATCAGTGTAGAAAGGCTTATCTTCGGTGAAGTGGCTGATGCTTTTGAACTGTTAGCACAGTGACTAATAGCACACCATGTAACCCATCATGCTAGCAGGGCTCCAAAGAGCTGCTGATGGGATGGAAATGCCATTCTTTTTGTCAGCAGCTGAGTGCTTAACCATTGTGCCACCAGGGTTCCTGAACACATGACTAGAAGCATTCATTGTAAAGTTTCCTGAGGATATAAGCAAAAGAAATCAATAATGTTATGCCTTCCTTAAAAAATTCCAGAGTGTAAGCATACAAAAGAGGCTGTCAGACCTATCCTCAGAAAGAGGAAAGCAGTTTCCTCAGAGAGAGGAACATTACATGCTGTGAAAGGAGAAAAGGAGAAAAAGAAAGTGGTTCTCGTGAGCTGGCAGCCTGGGAAAGTGAGGAGCACTGTGGAGACATACCGGTTATTCAATTCTCTGCCATTGGACCACTTCCATGTCTGACCAGTTTCATTATTCATCCCAATCCAGTGTTCCAGGCCACTCATATACTGTTTTAGAAAGATCTTGAAGAAAGCATATGTTAGACAATCGTTGAGGGTAAATAAAAAATAAAACTTATTTCTCAGAAGCTGCAATTAGAAACTTCAAAACTGAACTGATCACGTATGACTTCCATATAGGATATGCATGGCTTTTTTTGTCTCTGAAGTTAAGCAATTCAAACAAATTTAAAAGATTAAATTGGACTCTCATTTTGACATTGGATTGATCATATGCCTTTCTGTGACTTACATTTCCTACCGAGGAGATAAGGTATTTTCTTAGAAGGAAAGGTTTCCCTAAACCACACAACTCTACCAATTAAAATACTATTACTTTGTAAAATTGAATTTAACTAATATTATCTTACCATCTCCTTTTCAGAATCAAGGAGAGCAAGAGTAGCACCATGTTCAGAGCAATAGCCTTGGGCCATGGTCCAGTTGCTTCTTTTTGTGGAAAGATGGTAGCATTTCTTTTGGGATCCAATCCAACCAGCCGAACATGGAGAAGCTGGGCTGTCTGATGGCACCAAGGCAGTAGAATGGCCTGGACAATTGTACTGGCCCTCTGTGAACAGGAAAATTTGTTTGTAACAAAGGAACCAAAGAAATACCTACAGCATGCAACACTTGTTCAGGGAATTCTGGGTTGTGTTAGGAGATAAAATAAAGGATAAAATTCAAAGGTGAAGCTTGAAGGTAAACAAGCGGCCATCTAGCTCAGAAGCAACAAAGCCCACATGGAACAACATATCAACCTGTGTGATCACGGGGTGTCAAACGGATCACTGAAGACAAATGGGTGCATAAGCAAATGTGGTGAAGAAAGCTGATGGTGCCCGGCTATCAAAAAGTATAGTGTCTGGGGTCTTAAAGGCTTGAAGGTAATCAAGCAGCCATCTAGCTCAGAAGCAACAAAGCCCACATGGAAGAAGCACACCAGCCTATGCAACCACGAGGTGTCGAAGGGATCAGGTATAAGGCATCATCAGAACAAAAAATCTTACCATAGTGAATGATGGGGGGAGTGCAGAGTGGAGATCCAAAGCCCATTAGTAGGCCACTGGAGATCCCCTTGCAGAGAGGTCTCGGGGAGGAGATGAGCCAGTCAGGGTGCGATGTAACAATGATGAGAAATACAACCTTCCTCTAGTTCCTAAAGGTTTCCTCCCCGCTCCCACTACCATGACTCCAATTCTATCTTGCAAGACTGGCTAGACCAGAGGAGGTACACTGGTACAGATAGGAACTGAAAATACAGGGAATCCAGGACGGATGAGCCCTATAGGACCAGTGGTATGAGTGGCAAAACAGAGAGGGTAAAAGGAGAATGAGTAGGAAAGAGGGAACCGATTACATGGAACTGTGTGTGACCTCCTCCCTGGGGGACCGACAACCAAAAAGTGGGTGAAGGGAGACGTCGGACAGGGCAAGATATGACAAAATACCCATTTATAAACTATCAAGGGCTCATGCGGGAGGGGGGAGCGGGGAGGGAGGGGAAAAATGAGGACCTAATGTCGGGGGTTTCAACGGAGAGAAAATGTTTTGAGAAACGATGTACAAATGCGCTTTACACAAATGATGTGTGTATGGATTGGGATAACAGTTGTATGAGCCCCTAATAAAATGTTAAAAAAAAAAGAAAGAAAAAAAAAATTCAAAGGTGAGCTGAAGAATAAGAAGGAAGGTGGTTTTCAGCTTAGTGGTCTTCCATTGCATCTAATTGTCATTGGACAGGAGACGCAATAGTAAGGTTGTCTTTCTTGGAAAGTTTCAGGAATATAGAAAACTCCAGAAAATAGTCTTTGAACTAGAAAAGGTAAACTGAATTATACATTCCAAATAAAGTTTGAATGTAGTGCTGAATAACAGGACTTGCATAATGCTCTAGATTTAATAATACATTGAAAAGTGAAGGAGAGAAGAATTTGCAAAGAAGTCAATGGTTGGTGGTGTTTTGTCAAATTATAAAATTTCATGTTTGTTGAAGGCAAAAGTGTATCTTGGTGGAGACATATGCATTAGATACCATATCATTAAGTCTCTGAGAATTTATAGATATATATGAATTACCCTTCTACCATTTTGTGACACTTTAAGTAAAAGATAAGATTGCCCAGATCCTTGTAAATCTATGGCTTCGATATTTTCTTCCTGACAACAATGGATGTGAAGTCCACAGTTTTTCTAATTAAATATTCATTTACCTAGGATCTAAAATACCCATCATTCTAGACCTAAACATCTGCTTAAATGTAGTTGTCCCTACAGTAATGTATAAATCATATATGATTTTAATATTCATACAGATGCTCTGGAAAATTCAGTAGTATTGAAAAAACATAGGGTTGCATTTAGCATTGATTAGGAAAATAGTCATGTCTAGTAGATGAGAGGATCCCGAGTAGAGCCGATTTTTCTGACTATTTAGACACAATCGATCACTGTTCATTCAATTGGGAATGCATATTCCAGCTGCGAGACGGTGAATAGACTCATGACTCACCTATCAAGGCAATGAGAGCGATGGATAAAATGGTGATGATGACAACAGTCACTACAGCACATGGGATAGGAACTTGAAGTGAACCTTCATGATGTGTTGAAAAATGGGAGCTGGTGGCATTACCTGAAAGAGAGAAAGCTGATGCAATCAGGCAGGTTCTAGAAGTAAGAGAGGTTGAATATCTAACGCCCAATGGAAGCAGTTAAATGTACCAAAATTCTAATTTAATTTTCTCTACATTTTGAGTGAATTTGGAGTTTCTTTGTGGTTAGAAGAGAAACAATCGAGAAATAGTATTGAAGCCCTAAAATATGAGCTACAATCTTAGAAAATCACAGGGGCCGTTCTACCTTGTCCTTCGGGATCACTATGAGTCAGCATCACCTCCACAGCAGTGAGTTGAATTTGTTTGTGTTTTGGGAGGGTATGTAATTAGTAGTACTCAAATCCTAAATTTGTCATTCTATTGTTTTGAACATAATCAGAACATTTATTACTGAACAAAACTTATAAAAATCACATTCTAGGTACAACCTGTTTGTATTAACTTGATGTTTGAGATAATGCAAATGAGTACAAAGGTGGATAATATACTAAAATAAAATATTTAATTGATGTATAAATTCTACAGCTAGAACAACTAAAAATAGATTGGAAGTACCAATAATTGATGAAGACAGGGAACACATAATATTTTTTGTACGCTGTTCATGGGTGTGTAAAATGGAAACACACTTTGGAAAACTGTCATTAAAATTAGATGTACACCTACCTTATGATTCTATGGTTCTATAAAACTATGTCTGCAAAATGTTTTATACAAGAATATTCATAGGGCTAAATCTCAGAAATAATCTAATTACTTATCAATAAGAGACTGAATTTTTTTTAAATCATGAAATAGCCATACAAGGGGATTCTACTTAGCAATTTTAAAAAGGAAATAACAATAGCTATATGCAACAACATGACTACATCTCAAAATACTAAGTTGAATTAAAAATGTAGTTACAAAAGACTACGGATTTTATCATTTGATTTGCAGGAAATTAAATGTGATATGGTGATAAGAATAAGAAGAGTGGTTGATTCTATGTGTGTGGGAAGATCAGTTTAACAGGGAGAGACCAAAGAACATTGCACGGTGCTGGAAGTATTATAGTGGAGTAGTAATACAAGTGTCATCATTCATTAGATTTTTCACTTATGACTTGTGCATTCACTGACATAAGATACACCTCAATTACAATCAAATTATAATTAAATTATTTTTGAGTGAACATTCAGATACAGTTTTATAGCTAAATATTGGATAGGTAATGATGAAACAAATTTAAAATTTTCTTTTCACATTAAGAAAAATTTTGTGTAAGAATCCAGAATATGAATAGGATATTAATGATACTTCTTCGAAAAATAGAAAGGTAAACTTTAGACTATAAGCAAATAATTGAAAAAGGAAAAAGAAAATTTTGTGACATATTTTGGATGGAATATTTGTTAGGATGAGCTATCAGGGTTTTTAAAAAGCCACCTCACAAGAAAAATATAATTCCCTATTATGTTCTCAAAGTGAAATGTATGACTTGAATACTATCAATACTAACTATGAAAATACCTGCAACTCTTGAGGCATTCTTGTTCAAAAAGGTGGGACTTTTATAACTAAAAGGCATAGCTATAAAGGACATGAATTGAAATACATTTATTTTGTTTCTTTAAAACATTTATCTCAGGATAAACTACAAAGAACTATTTCATTCATAGTAAATGATCATATAGTGGGTTTCAATATCAACTTTTGATTCCTTTGGAGTATGTTCTTTCCAGCATAAATCTGCATTCAGATTTTGCAAGGAAAACTTTTGCTTCACTCCAATCTAGTTCTGTTACTGGAAGCAGCCCCTGCTAGGTAAGTCAGCCAGCTCAGGGATCTGTCTAGTTTCACTTCTTATCATGTGTGAACCAGTCATGCTGCTTGGACTGAACTGCAGTAACAGGGCTGTTTGCTCCGGAAGTACTCATTCAGCCAAATACCATGCTTTTCAGATCCTAACTCAACCCATCACCCACCCAACAGATTATCTGTGGAGATGACGCTCAGAAAGACACTGCATCTCTTAGTGGTAGCAGTTCTTACCCACAGAGGTCCTGGATGGTGCAAAATGGCTCGGCATTTGGCTGCTAACACAAAGATTGGTTGCTTGAATTCACCGTGAGTCATCTCAGAATAAATGACTGGCTAGCTAATTAAGAATACTTTATAATTTATTCATGAGAGTGGGAGGCTGGGGTAAGGGGGGAAAAAAGAGGAGTGGATTCCAAGGGCCCAAATAGAAAGTAAATGTTCAGAAAATGATGATGGCAACATATGCTTTGATACAACAACATGCTTGATACAAAGGATGGATGGATTGTTATAAGAGCTGTAAGAGCCCCCCAAAATGATCTTTTTAAAAAAAGAACCCCAGCCTTTGAGAATCCTGAGGAGCACTGTTGTACTCCGAAACACATCGGGTAGCTAGGAGTCACACTGATTTGGCAGTAAATGGTTTGGTTTGGCCTTTCTGTTAGCAACCCTTTGCTTTGTCACCTGGGTGACTAAACACTGCCCCAACAGTAAGCTTCCTCTAGGTCTCTCACCAGGCTCGTTCATGAATGCAGTTGAAAACAAATCACTATTTTTTATGGACTCACTCAAGGATGGTGTTAAAATATTTATACTAAGAAAGCAACTACAAGGCTGGTGTAACTAATAATTGAACAAAAATTTTGGATAGCTTCAGGAAAATATTAGGCACTTCTTTCAACTTCAGTTCTCTCTGTCGTTATCAGATTGTTTCATTGTTATCATTTTTTTTCCTTTTTGGAAGCTCAGCTAAGCTATACATTATGGTTCACCTGATTCCCTAAAAGAGCTAATGCTTTACCCTCGTTCCAAATTTGAATTTGTGTCTGTAGGCCAAAGACAACTTTAGTAGAGAAGACTGATAGTGTGCTACATGTGAATCAGTCTCATAGACACACTCTCAAAAAACAATCCTTTCTTCTAGATTGTTCTATGTCCATCACCCCCCCCCCCAACACTCCTTTTCTTCTAGATATCAGTTGCTTACAAGTAAACTCTAGTTCTTAATGTTATTGCTTTGGGCACCTCCTGTATTAGGGAGGGAAAAGGATAAAAAACCACGAGGGACATGTCACAGGAGAAAGGCAAAAGAAGCAATAGAAAACATTCTAGGATTGGAAATATAATAGATAGGTGGGAGAGAGTCAATGGCTGGAAGACAGGAAAGTGTAGATCGCTAAGATGATAACGTTTTAATTAAAAATGAAGGACATGATAGCCCTGTCAGACTCATGTCGAATTTGAAGCCTGTGTTTATGAGGAAGAAATAGAGGCTGGCATGAAGAGGAAGAGACCCATAGAGACTCCTGACGCAGAGGATTTCAGTTTCAAGCATTTTTTCATGGCATTACCCCTGGGAGCCGTCGGTACAAAGCTATCCCTATAGTTATTCTCTCAAATGTTGGAAGCCTGCACAGTTCTAACAGTGGCAGGACACGGTTGTAAGCACATGAGTTGAGGCATGCAGAAAGTAGACAAATGATACAGGGTATGCAGTCGAAGATGTATTTGTTCATGTGGTCAACAGAATTGTTCAGGGATGCTCCCTGGCTCGTGTGCAGCTGATTATGGCAAACTAATGGAGAGAGGAGGGGAGTAGAGAGCATTTACGTTTTCTAAAAAAATTAAGATGATATAGATGGAAACAAAGTAAAAGATCTTTAAAGATCTAAAATTCATGATTGCAGGTACCTCTCAACTCCTAACTACCCTACCTTCTCATAGTGAAAGTTTTTACTTCTCCCTATTTTCCTTTATATTTGCATTGAAATAGAACCCAAGTTCTCCAAAAAGACAAGATTCTGCTTTCCTGTAAGTACCAGTATGTACAAAACAGCATCAAAAGGTTCATGAAAAAATGGAATTCAAAAGGTAATGGAATATTCTGAGATACTTTGGAAGCCGCCTCATATTACACATATCGTCAATATATAAGAGATCGGATCTGACTTACTTTGTTGTCCTTTCTCTGGGTGCAAGGAACTGTTTTCTGTCATGGAAGAATCTTCTGGAATCATCTTCAGTTTGCTCCACGCTCCCTGGTTAATCTTGGGTTAAGTCAGTCTGCGGTGGAAAGTCTTTGCTGGGGCTCGTTTTCGGTCTGTGTCTCTTGTGGCGCCTCGGCATTTATACGCCCCTGTGTTGTCTCCACCCCTTTCCTCTTCCCTCCTACCTCCCCAGTGACACCAGTTCTCTTTAATTTATGCCTCAGTGACCCAGACCATTTACAATGTGTTGCTGTGGTGAGAGACGGGTTTTCCCTACTGTCTGAAATGTGCTTTCTCACAATTGCAGGTGTAGCATGAAGGGGCACATGGGATTTTCCCAAGAACTGAGCTCTCTGTCTTTAAATATGTAGCAAAAGCAAATAGTTCAAGAGGCAATGTACTCTAACAAAGATAAGGAAAAGATAGAAATTTAAGTCAGATTCTGTCCTTAGTGTATAAATTCAAGTCTGCATTTATCATACTAAGTATTGCTTTGTCCACTGGCTTCAAGATTTGTATTTTTGAGGTCAATGCAGTCCGGGCAATGAGGAGGTGCTACATCCCTGAAGTCCCAGTCATCACTTAATAGCTGGTATCTATTCAGCACACTCTATGTGCCCCACACTGTCTGGGCCATAGGTTTTATTGCTGAAGCAGGATGATAAGCTCTCTATCCTCGTAGATCTCTGTTGATCTCTTAAGTTTTACTTAGGAAGCAATGATGGACTTTCAGAAGTGTGGATTCACTTCACTAGTCCCTGGGGACTAGTTCTTTTATTCTACCGGTTTAGAAAGATTAGGTATCAAGTAGTTTCTTTAATGCAGGAAATAGAAACTTGTGGTCTGGAACTTCCTCACTGTATTCTACAAGTGTTTACCTGCCATCATGTGCTTCATTTTCTTGTTAAGCTGTAAGGGTCTTTATACTTCCTTGATTTCACCTCACCAATCACATCCCCGACATGTATACACACACAATAGATTTTTGGTTGTTGTTGTTGTTTTTCAGGTACCTCAGAAGCTCCAGACATCTCAAATGTAATTTTTGTGTGTGTGTGTGTGTGTATAAGAGAGAGTTTTATATAAGGAGTAATTATACATGAAGAAAGCATCTCAACCCAGTCCAGTCCAAGCCCATAAGTTTGATATTGGCCCATATGTCCAATACCAATATATAAAGTCCTCTTCAGACTCACGAGACACATGCAATGATGCTGAATGCAGGAAGATCACAGGCCAGAGGGTGGGAAGTCTTGTGGATCCAGTGGCATTATACGTATCTCAGCACTGACAGGGGTGTCTATGTGGCTTCTCCAGGTCCAGGGTTCTGGCTGCATTCGGGTAGGTCCATGTGGATTCTCCTCATGAATGTCTCTCAGGGAGTCAGCCTTGTCAGTAGAGAATCTCCAAGAAGCGAGCCGAGAGAGAGAGAGAGTCTCTCCTAGCTTCAAGGAGGAAGTCCAGGAATTCCCAGAATCCTCAGGAGAAGGCCATACCCACACAGAGGCCTCACTGGCTATGACCCGATTGACAGACTAGACTCCATCCCTTCTATCGTAATCCTCTCAAGTGCCAAATTGACACCCGATGATGTAACTACCACAAAGTCTGTTTGGACCCATCACCACCTTATGTGGTGAACGAAACACTGCCTGGTCCTGTGCTGTCCTCACAATTGTTCCTGAACTGAAGCCTGTTGTTGCAGCCACTGTGTCAATCTGTCTCACTCATGGTCTTCCTCTTCTTCAGACCCTCCACTTTACCACGAAGGATGTTTCTCAAGTGTAATTTTTATTAAAGAAAAAAACTTAAAAAAAATAAGAGAGAAAAGAAAAACTATAATGCTATGTTATTAAATATCCAGATAAGTTAGTAACGTTAATGCCAAGTGAATGCAGAATATCTATAAATGGCAACTTAGTTGGGGGTGAGGGTGGATATAGATCAAACTATTACTCTGGTTAACAATCTTTGTGCCTAAAAATTATTTTACTATTAATATTGGTTTCTAGAACAAAAAGATTCTATTTTCAGAGTAAAGTCTTGGTGAAATTGATCCACTTAGGTAGGCTTGGAATGATCATCCAGAGTGGATTAGTGAAAACATTGATGACACAAACAGGTATGTGTTGGTTCTGAGTGGTCATTTTGCTTCCACTCATTTTTCCACACTTAGATTTTTAATTTTCCATTCCAGCCCTCAATGAATTTCTATCCAAATTACCATTAAATTCTAGGCTCTTATCACAATTGAAAAGGCTTGTACATAGTTGAACCCTAGACCAACTTACCCACAATCCCCACCCTGTTAGTCACAGCCCACTCAAAAAGTAACCTCTCTGTTGTTCCATGTTTCCTGTACAGCAAATTTGAATTCTCTTCAGAAGATTTTTGCTCTAACAATCTTCATCTATTTCTTACTCCTTTAATTCAGTCAGCAATCCAGTGTGCTTCCCATCACAACTAAACTAAATACTCTACCCACCTTTATCTTTCTCTAGAACATTTTTCAATACCTGGTATTATACAATCCTCTAATCTACTTTCTTGGCTAGAATGTAAGCTACTTGGAGGTCAGGACATTGTCTGATCTGTCTTGTCTGTGTTTCTAATATTTTACCTAAGAACTGGGCATCATATTTGGTAAAGAGTCGAGGAAGATCCCAGACAAGATGGATTGACACTGAGGCTGCATCAATGGGTTCAAATATACCTGCTACTGAGAAGATGGCCCAAGATGAGGCAAGGTTCCATTCCACTCTGAGTTATAAGCTCCTAGAAGCAGCAGTCAAGAGATCAAAAGACGAGTGGCACTGGCTAAATCTGCTGCCCAAGACCTCTTTAGAGTATTAAAAAGCAAGGATGTTACTTTGAGGATTAAGGTGCGTCTGACCCAAGTCATGTTTTTTTTCATAGGCATGTGAAAGTTGGATATCGAATACAGAAGACTCAAGAAGAATCAATGCATTTAAATTGCTCTTCTGGAGAAGAATATTAAAAGTACCATGAACCGCTAAAAGGACAAACAGATCTGCCTTGGACAGAGTATGGCCACAGTGACCCTTGGAGGCCAGGATGGAAAGACTTCATTTGACGTGGTTAGGACAGGTTGTCAAGAAAGACCGTTCCCTGGAGAAAGACATGATGTGTAGTAAAGTAGAGGCACTGAGAGAGAAGACGGTCCTCAAAGAGAAGTATTGACATCGTGACTTCAGCAATGGGCTCCAGCATAGGCACCACTGTGAGGATGGCACAGGATAGGCCGTGTCTTGTTCTGTTGTGCGTCGTGGTGTCACTATGGGTTGGAATCCACTTGACGGGAACTAACAACAAGAAAAGCATGAGTTGGAAATGCCTCAAGATATGCGACAGCAGCAACAGTATGTATTCAATACATACTTATTTAAAGAATGAATGGATGAATATGAGTGAATAAAAAATCCATATGAAAATCATAAGGTTCCAAATTATAGGATGCTGTTTAAGGAGGCCTGTGACATTTGTGGTTGAAGATGTGACTCTGTGTACCTGGATGCTGCTAATGAAGGATGGAGGAAGAATCTCGTTCGGTACCTAAAATGAACTTTCAGAATTTATTGCTTATATTTTTATTAATTTCTTTGGTTGAACCCATTTTACATGCTGAATTATTCTCTTATAACTTGATATTTGGGTGAAACTCAAAATGATACCATATTCATTATGCTATAAAAATTATGAGATAATATGACTATTATAAATCTGCTCCATTTAAATTCTTTCAATTTCATAAGATATATAAGAAAGAAATTATCTTTGAACACAGTGGTAACGTTTGGCATGTCTTTCCACATGGTAAGATGAATTTTTGACAAGTAATTGGACTAAAGTAAAAATAATGGTCCATTATACTACTTCTAGTGAGTTATGTGGTGGGTTGCTAACCATAAAGCCAGCAGTTCAAATCCACTAGTTGCTCCATAGGAGAAAGATGAAGCTTTCTATTCCTATAAAGAGTTTTAGCCTCAGCAACCCAAAGACACCGTTTTACTCTGTTCGACGGGATCCCTATGAGTTAGACTCAACTCTACAGCAGTGAGGTTTTGGGAAAATGTATCTTACCCTGTCTGGTGACTCATATAAAGAAATAAAAATAAAACCCACCTCTATCAAGTCAAGTCTGATTTGTAACAACCGTATACAGGGTTTTAAAGACAGTATCTCTTTACTGGATCGGATAGCCTCGTCTTTCTCCCGCAGAGTAGCTGATGGGGCTGAGCTGTTGTATTAGCAGTCCAGTTCCCTGGTGCATAGTGGTTCTGACTTGGGCTAATAATTGCAAAGTCAGCAGTTCAAAACCACCAGGCTTTCTAGTCCTGTAAAGAGTTGTGACCTCAGAAGCCCACAGGGGCAATTCTACCCTCCCTGATAGTGTCACTAATGAGTCAGAATCCACTTGAATGGCAGTGCGGTTGATTTTATATAAACTTAGTAAAGTAGTGGGGCAGGAAAAAAAAGGAAGCGCTTCACAAAGATGGAGGGACACAGTAGCTGGATTGATGTGCTCAAACATAAGACCAGTTGAGAGGATGACACAAGCTTGGACAGTGTCGCTCTAGTGCACATGGGATCACTTTGAGTTGGAACTGACTCCATGACACCTGAAAGCAACTAACAATATGCACTTGAAAATGTAATACCTTTAGCTGGACATTATCCTTTAAATCTGAATATTCCAGAATGGTTATGCGTGTTGGCATTATGAAAAAAAATTACCACCACTCCCCCAGGCTTTATGGGCAGACATTTGATCATCTAGAACCATTTCTTTTTTTTAGTCCCTAGAGGCCCACCAGCCAAACAAGAGCCAAACCAGTGGCCCTTGTGTCGATTTTAGTTCATTGAGGCCTCATGCGTGCAGAATAGAATTGGGCTTGAACGTGTTTTCAAAGGCTGTGCCTTTGCAGAAAGTATCTCTAGGCCTTTCTTTCAGAATGTCTCTGAGTGGGTTCAAACTACCACTTTATAGTACGTAGGCAAGTGCTTTATAGTTTGTACCACCCAGGTACAAAACTTTTCACTACCCCTCTACTTTACCAAGTATGATGTCATTCACCAGGGACTGGGCTCTCCTGACAACATGTCCAAAATCTTAGAAACATTAATTCAATAAAAATATCAAAATGTGAAACTATTATTTCTCTCACATATCTTCATTCTAAGTTTATAAACTTCTGAAGGGAATATTACCTTCTCTCTAACCCTTCCCCAAAGGACTCCTGGTGATATAGTGTTTACTAGTTGGGCTGTGATCACATGGTCGGCAGTTCAAAACCACCAGCAACTCCGAGGGAGAAAAATTTTCTACTCCAGTAAAGTTTTCTACTCCACTGGCCTTAAGTTTTGGTTCCTTGTAGAAGCTAAGCCATTTTAACTTTATAGAGTGTATTCTTGCTCTTTTTCCTTCTGTTCTCGGATGTCTTATGACTGACTCTTCTAATTTCTATTTTACATGGAATGCTGCCTCCTCACAGGAGTTTCCTTAACCATCTGTTTAGATTAGCTTCAATTAAGTCATTGTCAATGACCTCATTCGCTTTCACTTCACAGACTTTTGCAATTTTACAAATTCACTTGTAAGTATGAGGTAAAATCTTAAGAACAAAGTCATGCCTGTTCATTCAACACTGAGTCTTTAATATCTAAGAGGGGCTACAAAAAAGGTCATAGAAAGAAATGGAATTGAAAGATAATGGTTTTTTTTCCCCCAGTAATGTTTTGAATGTCTTTTGAAGCTCTCATGTGAAGCACTTATTAAACAGTCCAGCTTTAAGAAACCTACATTACTTCCCTGAGCTTTTATTTTGTATTCTGTAAATTAAGCATATTGCATCTGATTAATAAAGGTTCAATGAAAACAAGATGAATTAGAAAATTAATTTTTTAACAGTAGTAACCATTAGGTATTTAATGATACTTAAAGGAATGCTCATCTGATAAAAAACATGAGAAAGGAAAGTTCCGCATTTGGTGTAAAGCTCTAAGAGATAACAGCTGAGAAATGATGGCATCATCGTTGATGTGATGCAATGAGGGCCCAGTCTGTCTGGGAAAGCAAAGGACAGGATGCTGCAGTCTAGCTCAAGTGACTTTTATGGTACAAGGACTCCTGTTTATGTGCTTAGGAGTTCTTAATCTGAGTAGCTAAAAGAAGGGGGAAAAATAAAATCGAAATGAACTTCAAGTCCTTAATGACATACAAGTTCATTTCAAACATATGTAAAAAAAAAATTCTCATCCTTTCAACTCTAAAAGGGAAAATAGATATGTCAATACTGAAAAATTAGTGCAAAAATAGTGATACTATTGCTAATAATGTTGTCTGTCTATATATGTGAGTATAGGTAAAAATATTGCTACAAAGTCATGCTGTTGGTGGTGCCAACAAGTTGGTTCTGACCATAGTGGCCCATGTACAACAAAACAAAACACTGCCCAGACCTGCGGCATCCTCACAATGACCCCTGGACTGGAGCCCACTGTTGCAGCCACTGTGCCGGTCTATCTTGTTGATTGTCTTCTTCTTTTCACTACCCCTCTACTTTACCAAGTATGATGTCATTCACCAGGGACTGGGCTCTCCTGACAACATGTCCAAAATCTTAGAAACATTAATTCAATAAAAATATCAAAATGTGAAACTATTATTTCTCTCACATATCTTCATTCTAAGTTTATAAACTTCTGAAGGGAATATTACCTTCTCTCTAACCCTTCCCCAAAGGACTCCTGGTGATATAGTGTTTACTAGTTGGGCTGTGATCACATGGTCGGCAGTTCAAAACCACCAGCAACTCCGAGGGAGAAAAATTTTCTACTCCAGTAAAGTTATAATAAACCCATGGGGTGGGGGTGGGGGTGGGGGTGGGGGTCGCGATGAGTCAGCATTGACCCAACAGCAGTGGCAGCAAGAACTTTCCCCAATGGACTCTGCTTTCTTCATTCTTACCAGCTTAAAATGGCAGAAATTTGGCATCCTTTAAATACTCTTTGAGTTTGGGGAACAAAAAGAGCCTGAAGGGGCTCACTCTAGGGTGGGTGGGGTAAGGTTTCCCAGAAAAATGCATGTAAAATCACCCTTACATCCCTCAAAGAATGAGCAGGTATATTGTTATCATGGGGGTGGAGTTGGGGGGCATCCTCAATGCAACGTGCCTGGCACTTTTCTCACCAATGGAAATTTCCCTTTACTTAACACTTCTTGCTGATCAGCTTCCAATGTGACCCTGTGTCCTTCAAGAAAATCTACAACGATTACTTCTTAGGAGTCACCATAAATGTTGCCATCGCTTCTGAGCTGATCTCTCGGCCTCAAATTTATCTAGCCTCCCAGATCTGTTTCAATTGGACCTTGATCTCTAAATTATATTGGACTATTCAAGGCACTCAGTAAAATCATCTTTACTAGCTTTACCTTGTTTAAAAAAATTAATGGTAGGCTCTGTTTTTTGAGCAAACTGATATTTTTGTAATGTTTTGTGTGCCTATCCTGCCCAAAACTTGCTAAGACCAATACATTCCCTTAAACTTGAAAATGCTGACTCTGTGGGGTCCCAACGGCAGTAGCCATCACATCAATGATACTTCTATGTTCTTCTTTCACGAGTGCCCATACCTCAGCCACAGTTCCTTCATTCATAGAGATTGAAGGTCTTCCTTCTCTTGGCTCTTCTTGGAGGTCTTCCCCTTCTCCTCTCCAAACCTGCCCCTGATTTGATTCTGATTCAGCAACCCTATGTAGGGTTTCTGGGACCTTGTGTATCTTTCCTGCGGTAGACAGCTTCATCGTATCCCAGGTGGAGGTTTTCCCAGTCGAAAGCCCATGATCCATTTGAAAAGACTCTTGCTTTATGCGAGATAGCATTCTTAGACACTTGCTGCAAAGCTTCAGTGATTTGGGAAGATGTCCACTTGAGTTTTGCTAAAAATTTTTAATTAGCTCTGATCTAAATTGTTCTAAAAGTATCATTGTTTAAGACAACCAAATGTGACTAAGATGACAGTTTTACTGAGATAACTTGTCTGCAACCATCCACTGATTACAGAAACCACTTTAAATAGACTTCATTGGAATAAACTGAGGCATGTATGGACTGCACGCATCTAGTCGCTATACTTTTTGAATTACTCTCGTATCATGCATAACACAAATACACTCATATTCTTACGCCCTTGGCTGATAACTGAAAGGTCAGTAGTTTGAACCCACCAACTACTCCATAGAAGAAAGATAAGTACCATATATACCCGTATATAAACCGAGTTTTTCAGCACATTTTTAATGCAGGTCTGTGGTAAAATTAGATGCCTCGGCTGATATTCATGTCAGCTTAGACTCGAGCATATACGGTAAGTCTGCTTTAGTAAAGATCACAACCTCGGGAACCCGATTAGGTAGTTCTATCCTATCCTATAAAGAAGTCCAAAGATGAACTATGGTTTTTTGAATTATGGTGCTGGTGAATAATGTTGAACGTACCACGGACTGCCAAAAACAAGCAAAACCAAATCTGTCTTGAAAGAAGTAGAGTCAGAATGCACCTTAGACGCAAGGATGGTGAGATTTTGTCTCACGTACTTTGAACCTGTTGTCAGGAGAGACCAGTCCCCAGAGAAGGACACAGTGGCTCTGGTAACATAGCAGGGCAGGGAGAAGAAGGAAGACCTTAGCCAAGAGGGACCGACACAGTGGCTGGTTCTATGGGCTTATACATATGAATCACTGTGAGGACGGCACAGAACAGGGCAGTGTTTTATTCGCTTGCATGTAGGGTCATGAGGAGCAGGAACTGACTTGACGGCATCTAGCAGCAACACCAACACCAACCCTGTCTTCTACGGTTGCCGTGAGTAGAAATGGACTCAGTGGGTTTGTGTGCACGTTATAGATGTCACTGGCCAGAGGAAGATGATATTTACAGGCCTTATTTTAAGAAAGTATATATCTTTAAAAACTATGACATGGATTAAAACGGAATTGTTTCCTTTGTATTGCAACTACTTCTCTCTATGTGTCTTCATAGGGGCAGCCTGAGCACCTTGTAAAACCATCACACGTGGAGGTAGGAGGAGGCAACAACTGCAAACCAAACCCAGACAAATTATTTAGAACATCATATGCTACCAGTCGGATTCACAGGTACCCCACCCCTCAGGGGTTCCTCTGCAATAGACTAAAGTGTGTTGCAATATGAATCCCTTTTCATGAATCCTCATTTCCCTTCCATAGTTTTTTTTTTTAATGTAGGAATACTCCCTTAGATTGGAGAAAGCAATCAACTTAAACAAATCATACAATCACAGCTTTCACCAGTACTTGTTAACCCAAAGGAAGCTATCTGTACATGTGACATTCTAGGAAATAGGACAAAGTAACATCTAGAAGGTAGAATGCACTATGGGAGAGATTTTTGTGTCGGAGGGGTTTTAATGTGTTCCTTGTTCATTTATATATGAACACAAACTTCCTGTGTGCTTAGCCCTCATTGATTTAATTCTCTAAAGCAAAGAAACAGCTAAAGACCCCCCATCCTGGAGCACCAAGCCTTGAGGACAACATAATGGCATGGAACAGTGAACTAACACAGGACGATGGGCTAGGACTCAAGCCCAGCTATGCTGACCCCCCTCCCAAGAAGAATGTAACACAGAATACAATACTGAAGCTACAGTCTGGGGAGAGTGGCAGGTCTGTCCAGCACACATGGGTGCAAACTAAGAGGGAAAGAGAGAGAGAGAGAGAGTGGACGTCTTCATGGCCCACCAAACCCTGGGGACAACATCCTTGCTTGGAGCAGCCAAGGCACAGAGACGACCATAGGGCTGGCCCCACCACAAGACTAATGTTCCCTCACTGACCCATAGTGCTATAGGGGACTGCACTGGACACACTGAGCAGCAAGTGTTCCTGGTTGCCCCCACACACAGCAGGGTGAAACTCAAAGGGAGTGCAACTGGGCAGCAAGGGGAGCAAAGTAGTGTAGCCATGTCCCCAAGAAATCCTCAAGATAGACTTTTGGCACAGGGACAGGGCTTGGCACCTCATCAGTCTTGATTGGAAAACACTCATAAGGGTCAGCAGACAGACCTGGAACTATCTATCATTTTGTTGTTGTTGTTTTGTTTTTTTCTTTCAGTCTATATCTATCTATAGGAGAAAGAAACAATCGCAAGGGGAAAACAGTGGGACTGATGGTCCTGGGGAGACATGAGAAAGGATGGGGCAGAGAGGGGTGTGGGGAGCCAACAAACTCAGGGATGACGGAACAACAAGAGATCTAAAAATGATGGTAAGGGGGCCTCATGGGGTTTGATCAAGTGAAATGTATCCCAGAGGAATTACTGAGAGCCTAGTGGAGGGTGAGCATGATAGTGGGACAGGGGGAAGGCAAAAGAAAATAGAGAAAATAAGTAGGAAGCAAAAGCTATTTATAGAGGTATAGGTATAGGCATGTATATATGTAAATATATTAATTTGTATTGAAAGGTATGGAGGCCAATGTACACACATTTATATGTCAAGTATTAAGATCGCAGACAGACTTTGAGCCTCTACTCAAGGCCTCCCTAAACATAAGAACACTTTGTTCTAATAACCTGGCACTCTGATACTCACCTTCATTGATACTCACTGAAGGCAAAATGGGTGCATAAGCAAATGTGGTGAAGAAAGTGGATGGTGCCCAACTATCAAAATATATAATGTCTGGGGTCTTAAAGGCTTGAAGTTAAACAAGCAGTCATCTATCAGGGAAGCAAATAAGCCCACATGGAAGAAGCACACCAGCCTGTGTGACCACGAGGTGTTGACGGGTTTAGGTATCAGGTATCAAAAGATCCAAAACAATTATATGGATGTGAAAGAGGGGGGTTGGAGTGGATACCCAGAGCCCATATGTAGACAATAGGACATCCTCCCACAGAAGGGTTACAAGGAAGGGACAATTCAACTAGGGTGCAGTATAGCACTGATGAAGCACTCATCATTCCTCTCATTCCTGAATGTCCCCCCACCCCACTACCATGACCCAGTTCTACCTTACAAATCCAGCTAGACAGAGTACACACATTGGTACAGATAGCAGCTCTTGACACATGGAATTCAAGACAGATAAAACCTTTAGGTAGTGTGAATAGTGATAACAGGAGGGTAGGGGGATGGTGAGGTTGGTGGAGAAGGGGAGAAAGGGGGAACCCATCACAAGTCTGGATATATAGCACACCCCCTAGGGGGACAAATAACAGAAATACGGATGAAGGGAGACAACGGACAGTGTAAGACATGAAATAATAACAACAATATATAATTAATCAAGGATTCACAAAGGTGGGTGGGTGGGGGAGGGAGGGGGAAAAAGAGGAGCAGGTACCAAGCAGGCAAGTAGAGGGAAAATGTTTTGGAAATGGAGATGGCAACGTATGTACAAGTGTGCTTAATACAATCAAATGATGGATTGTCTTAAGATTTTTAAGGGCCCCCCAATAAAATGATGAAAGAAAGAAACAGCTAAAGATTCAAAACCCGGGCAAATAAGGCCTTATGAACATCTTATCTAATTGATCTTTGCAGAAGTATTTCCTGTATTTTATTTCATAAATAATATCAAAATCAAGTGATATCCAGAGGCCAGAGATATCATAACATTTCATAGTTCACTAGCAACAACTGAGGGTGAAACCGTGCCTGGACAGAGTTGAAAGAAGTCTCTCCGGGCACTAAAACTCTGCAACTTTTCTGACTGTGTGACCTTATATGAAGCATCCGGAGGAAGGTCCCAGGAAGGAAATGAGGTCATGTGAGCGAGATGCAAAGCAGTGTGGGGAGAGCAGGATCCGCTCTCCTTATCAAAGAGTAGCTGAAGCAGGATCTTTCAGCAGCACATGTTCTCAGAAACCGCAAAACTTCCGACCTGAGATGGTTTCCAGTAAAAACCTGTTCGTCATTAAAAAAAAATTTTCTTTTGTGTTTCAGTAGTGGAATTAGGTTTCTAAATGGCTTTTAATCTTCTTGTGACTCAAAGTTTCACCCCTAGTGCATTATTATATAAATACAGTGGAACATGTTTGTAAAATCTACTTTTAATTCAGGTGTGTGTGTGTCCCGATTGGCTACTGTACTGAGTCAAGAAAGGTAGCCATGAGTTAGAGGGGGGACTTCCAGTTCTCATCAATTCCCGACCTTCTCTGCTCTCTGACTTGAGTATTTGAAATTTCTCATTTTCCTCTTTGGTGGAACGTTTCCCCAAACCCAAAAATGAATTGGTATGGAAAGCACGATCCCGTAGGTGTCTTCCTCCTGGCTGGAGCAGGTGAAAATCAATGCCTATGTCATTATTAACCTGAAGTCGAAAGTAATTAATTGTTTTTGAAAGTAAACTGCACTTATCAAAGGTGAGGTATAGTACTTAGCCACTGTTCAGTATTTTGTATAAATCAGTCTAGGATTCTCACATGTACAAACCTCTGCTTGGAAAGATTCTCAGAGATAATGAGGTAAAAACAGCTAATGTATTGGTCTATATGGAAATTGTAGGTATGGGCCACTCAGTTTGGGTCTTGTAGTAAGTGGTGTGGAGGGGACGTGATCCCATCTGACTTCCTCTGGCTTCCCTATTGCCAGGAGGCAGGTGTCAGATATGCCTCCACACTCCATCTTTCTTTACCCTATTCTAACACAAACTCTTCTTCACACTGAACTCTACTTCTGTTCTGGGTTCAGTAATTTTTTGCAATAGCCACACAGAACTCACAGAGAGTACTAACAATTAATGGGGTTTATTAGAGGAGATAGCTAGGATTCGTAAATGGTAAAGATAACAGTCATGGTCGCCTAGCCCTGGCCTCTTGTCTGGGCTTCGTTCCTTTGCTCCCATGGTCTCTTTGCTGCCGCCTCTGATGCCTCTGGCCTTGGTTGACACCACTTCAGACAGAGACCTGAAACCTGCCCTTTGTCCAATGGTCCTCAGATTTCTCTCTCTTTTTCTCTGAGACAGCTCATTCTTATAGTCGGGGGAGCAGTGACTAAAACCGACGGACTCTGCCTATTCATGTTACGAATGCTCTCCTTACACAATCATTTGGTGGAAGTTATAGAAACATTGATAGAAAAGTAATTTTAAAAAATTTCACCCCACCACCAGTCTTGATAAATGCACAATTAATTTGAACAAGATTGTTTACATCTTGTAGTAAGCAATTGAACTATGTCCCCCCACATTGTACATTGATGATTACAGTGGGTTATATCTTGAGTAAAGACCATTAGTAGTGCAGTGGTTAACCCTCTTGACCGCTAACTAAAAATTCAATAGTCTGAAACATCACCTGCTTCTCAAGAAAGAGATGTGACAAGCTGCTTCTGTAAAAACTACAGCCTTGGAACCCAGTGGGTCAGCTTTACCCTGTCTCATATGGTTTATATGATCCACAGTTGACTCAATGGAAGAGGCTTTGGCTTAGGGATATATCTGGAGTCACAGCCTTACAAGAGGGTGTGACTGTTACCCACCATGACTCAAGTCACTCCCTTAATCTATTTTACTGGAGTCACCCATTTCACCGTGCAAAAAATAAAAGGCATGAGCAGTGAGCACAGAGAAGAGACCTGACTACCATCAAGAAAGAAGAACATGGGGAAAAAAAAGAAAGAAAGAAGAACATGGAGTGGAGAACGTGCTTTGGGCCTAGGTCACTGCACTGAGAACCGACTAGGCCCAAGGTCATACTGATGCCAAGACACACGGAGATCTCCAAGGAATGTCACCTTCATAGATATCGGAAAGAACAGAGACCTTTCCTCAAGGCCAACAGAGAGAGAAAACCTTCTCTTGAGCTGGTGCGCTGAGTTTTGACTTGTAGCTCCAGGCACTGTGAGAGAATGCATTTTGGTTAAAGTAATCCACTTGTGGTATGTTATGGCAGCACTAGAGAGCTGAGACAGACTTTAATTTGGTAACAGTGATGTTGCTCTACTATATAGCTAAAAGGTGGAAGTCGTTTTATAATTGGATAATGGGTTAACAATATAGGGAAGTATGGTGCCTAACAATAAAACTCTAGACTACCTTGAAGAAACTATGGGTGGAATTGTGGACACCCAAGACAATTCTGGGGAGTTCTCAGAAGGAAGTGAGGAGAGATGTGGACAACGTTTTTATTTGTTTAGAGAATACATACAGTGACAGCAACTGGCTGTTGCTGAAAATGTCGAAGTTAAGTGTGCTTTTGGTGAGGCTTTAAAAGAAAATGATGAACATGTGATTGAACAATGGAAGAAGGTTAATGTTTTCCAGCCAATTTTCCAGCCAGATATTTGTGGAAGTAAAAACATACAAATGATGAACTGGGCTATCTGGCTGATGAGATTTTTCAGGAAGATCTTAAAAGGGTCATGGGGTTACTCCGTGCCACATATAGTAAAACGCACGAGGAAAGTGATAAAATTCCAAATGAACTGTGCAAAATAAAAACAAGATTTAAATTTTTGAAAAATTCTGCTGTACAAATTGAGACTGTATTCTAGAGTGCTCTTAACTGCACAATTTATGAAAACCAGATGTAAAAATTTTTGACTCAGGAAACAGAATAAACAACTATGCAAAAAATAATACACCACAGCAAAATGGAGTTTGTTCCAAGAATGCCATGTTTCTGTCATAAAAAAAAAAAACCAACACAAATTTGCCCTTTAGCAGAAAACTTACCTGACACATATAAATTAGTTGGTTAATTTAACCTTAAATTCAAAATGAATAGCACTTTATAACTCAAATGACCTTCTTTAATATGAAGAATGTTACCCATTGAATTTTTTCCTCCTCCTTGCAAAGATGTGTTGAACTCATGACCCTTATGCCTGTCCTTAGGAGCCCTGGTTGTGCAGGAGCGATGTGTTGGTTTGCAATCCTCAGGATCAGTGATTCAAAACAACCAGCCACTTGGTGAGAGAAAAATTAGGCTTTCTTCTCCTGTAAACAGTCCCAGAAACCCACCGAAGCAGCGCTACCCCATCCTACAGGGTCTGCAAGTGTTGGAATTGACTTGGTGATGGTGAGTTTGGTTTTGATGTTTTTAGACCTATAATTGTGACCTTGTTTGGAAATGTGTTTATTTTCTTATGACTTGAGTCACAGGAAGTCATGGGAGTGGGCTTGAATGTAAGCCTAAGACCTCTGAGTGGTGTTTTACAAAGGAGGGTAACAGACATGCAAACAGTCACTCAAGTTTTTCTTTTTCCCATGCCAATATCATGAATTCTCTCCTTTTAACCCTCAAACCCTCCTTTATTCACTGTTGCCTATATTAATTTCAACTTTTATTTTCCTATTAAGACCATCCATAATCTTCTGTCCTCAATACTTCTCAGTACTTCATCTACAGGAAGCCATTTGGGATCATCTATCCATTCTCTCTTGTTATGATCCACACAGTTGGATGTATTGGCATAGTCAATAAAATAGAAGCAACTATCTTTCTGGTATTCTTTGCTTTCAGCCAAGAACTAACAAGCAAACTTTGGATAACATTAAGAAGAATAGGAATTCAGAACACTTAATTGTGCTCATGTAGAAGTTGTACATGGATCAGAGGCAGTTCTGTGAACAGAGCAAGGGAATATGACATGATTTTGAATCAGGCACAGTGTTTGATAGGGTGATATCCTCTCATCATACTTATTCAATCTATATGCTAAGTAAATCATCAGAGAAGCTGGCTTACCTGAAGACGAAGATGTCATCAGATGAGAGGAAGGCTCATTAACAACCTGCAGTATGCAGATGGCAAAGGCTAGCTTGCTGCAAGTGAGGAGGATTGGAAGCACTTAATAAAGATCAGGGATTACAGCCCTCTGTAGGGATTAAAACTCAATGTAAAGAAGACCAAAATCCTCACAACTAGACCAACAGGTAACATCGTGGTAAATGGAGAATATGTTGAAGTTGTAAAGGATTGTGTTTTCCTTGAATCCACAATCAATGCTCATGCAAGCAGCAGTCAAGAGATCAAAAGACATGTTGCATTGGGTAAATCTGCTGCAACAGACCTCTGCAGATATAGAAAAGCAAGGATGTTAATTTGAGGATTAGTGTGCATCTGATTTTCAATGGCCTCATATGCATGTGAAAGTTGGACATTGAATAAAGAAAACCCAAGAAGAATTTCTGCATTTGAAATGTGGTGCTGGAGAAGAATATTGGAAGTACCAAGGACAAACCTATCTGTCTTGGAAGAAATATGGTCAGAGTGCTCCTTAGAGGCAAAGATGGGGAGACTTTATCTTACATACTTTGGACATGTTGTCAGGAGAGACTGACCCTGGAAAAAGACATCGTGTTAGATAGGGTAGAGGGGCCAGCAAAGGAGAGAAAAGCCCTAAAGGAAATGGATTGACACCGAGGCTGCAACAATAGGCTCAGGCTTAGAAACAATTGTGAAGATGGAACAGGATCACCCAGTGTGTCATTTGATTGTGCACAGGGTGGCTATAAGTCAGAACCACATCGATGGCATCTAACAGCAACAATCTATTCTCTCTTACTAGGGTCTCCCGAATACAGAAAAAAATCAAGCTCAGGTTATTGTAATCGTGCATTAATTTCTGTAACCGTGAAATAGAGCTGTGTTGTTGATGTTAAGTACCATCGAGTCAGTTCTTGACCCATAGTGACCTTATTCACGAGAGAATATAACACTGCACATTCCTATGCCAATTGTTCCTACACTTGATCCTACTGTTACAGCCCATTCAAGGCCTTCATTTTCACTGCCCCTCTACTTTACCAAGCATGATGTCCTTCTCCAAGGACTGGTCTCTCCTGACAACATGTCCAAAGTATGTAAGGTAATAATGAGTACGTGGAGATCACAATGCGTTAAACTAAGGAAATTGAGTTGTGAATATGTACTGATATTTTTTAATAAATAAAAATAAATTACTCAAACTAGTGCCTGATAGAAAGTTGGATTTCAATAAATATTCGTCGTGATGTCTCAGTTGGCAGTTCAGGTGGCACAGCTGGTTGAGGCTTCACTACTAACCAAAAGTGTCAGAGCAGAAAAGTGTGGCAATCTGATTCCATAAAGATTATAGCCGAGAAATCTTTCAGAAGCTTTGGCCCCTCCCCACTCCATCATGGGGTCACCATGTGTCTGAATTAACCAGACAACAGGGGGAAGGTTTTGTTTTCATATTTGGAATTACATAGCTTTGATGACTAAAGTGCACCTGACTCAAGCCATACTATATTCAATTGCTTCATATTCTGTGAAACAGGACACTGAAAGGAGAGGAAGAATCGGTGCACTTTAATGATGGTACTGACAGGGAATAGTGACTACAGTAAGCCCCTGGATTGAAAAATCTGACTTAAAGACACTCTTTTTTTTTTTT
>NW_022103938.1:1518430-1523330 GCF_000313985.2 Echinops telfairi
CACCACATTTGCTTATTCACCCGCTTTGTCTTCAGCGGTTGTGTCGGGAAGGTGAGCATCATAGAATGCCAATTTAATAGAAGAAAGTATTCTTGCGTTGAGGGAGTACTTGAGTGGAGGCCCAATGTTAAAGACACTCTTACTTGCCATTTACTGTTAGGTAAATTTGCCCTCACTTTGAAACAATTGAGCCGACCTCTATTTGCAACAAATCCTGCATCACAATCACTTTAACCTGCTTGTGTGGTTTTTAAATCACTGAAAAGCTGTCAAGGGTTTTCTTTTTATAAATTTTTTAATTAAAGATTATTTTATTGGGGCTCTTACAACTCATAACAATCTGTACATCAATTGTATCAGGCATATTTGTACATATGTTGCCATCATTCTTTTCTAGACATTTATTTTCTATTGAGTCCTTGGTATCAGCTCCACTTTTTCCCTTGCCTCCTCACCACCATCCTGACCTGTTGATAAATTGTAAATGATTATTTTTGTATTTTACACGAACACTGTCTCCGTTCCCCCATGGTTTCTGTTGTTCATCTCCCTGAAGGGGGATGGTGTGTTTACGTGTTGATCATTGTGATTGGTTCCTCCTTCCTCTCCCCACTTACCTCCTCCCATTCTGGTATCACTATTCCCATTCCTGTTCCTGGATTCTGTGTGTCATGAACTCTTATCTCTTATCTGTCCTGGACACATGCTCCGGTCTAACCCGAAGTGAAAGGGAGTGCTATGGTCATGATAGTGGGGGGTGAGGAAGCCTCAAGGAACCAGAGAAATATTGTGTATTTCATCGGTGCTTTACTGTGCCCTGGTTCACTCATCCCTTCCCTGTGACCTCCCTGTGAGGGGATGTCCCATTTGTCTACAGATGGGCTTTGTGTCTCTGTTCTCACCCCTCTCATTCTCAACAATATGTTTTTTTGTTTGTTTGTTAGGAGTCTTCTGATGCCTGTTACCTGGTCCCAGCTGGTGTGCTTCTCCCATGTGGGCTTGTTGAGTCTCTGCTAGATGGCCACTTGTTTAACTTCAAGCCTTGAAGAAGTAAAGCTAAACAAGAGCCTGATCTGACTCCCTAGAGATTCAATTTAAAGACACTCAAATATGAATCTCACTCACAACCTGGCAACTGCCTGAATAGCATGATTTAACAGTACTGTCTAGGAGGATATAGCCAGAATGCTCTTTAATAGCAAGCATGGTGAGACTTCATCTCACTTACATTGACTTGTTATCAAGTAGAGCCTGAAGAAAGATGTCATGCTTGGTAGAGTAAAGGGCCAGTGAAAAAAGAAAACTACCCTTACCAAAATCAACAGGGGTAATGGCTGCCAGGGTAGATGGAAAGAGAGCGGCAATTTTGAGGATGGCATGGGGTCAATGAGAGAAGGTAGCTTGCTGGATGCTCCAAACAGCTAGAATTATTCCCTGGTTTTTCCTCTCACTCCATACCCCCGTTTCAGGTGATGGTGCCTGCTTCTGAGACATTATGGCCTGTGTTAGTCTAGGTACATTAGAGAAACAAATCCACAGAGACTCATATGTATAAGAGAGAGTTTTATATAAAGGGCAAGTGCACATCAAGAAAACATCCCAATCCAGTGCTATCCAAGCCCTTAAGTCCAAGATTAACCCATATGTCCGACACCGATCCACAAAGTCCTCCTCCATCTTACAAAGCACACGCAATGATGCCAACTACAGGAGGAGCAGAATCAGTGAGCGTGTAAGCATCTCAGTGCTTGCAGGGGTCTCCACACAGCTGCTCCAGCACTCAAGGCTGCATCAGGGTAGGTCCATGAGACTTCTCCTCAGGGATGTCTTGCAGGAAGTGAGCCTTGCCAGCTGAAGCAGGGAACTGGCTAAGGAAGCTGCACCCTGGTCTGACCATCAGAAAGCAAGAGACCTGAGAACTCGAAAGGCGAGGCTCACTGAGCCATTTATCTCTCCACCCTTCAATTAACCCCACATGTGTTTATTGGACAGGTTGGCACAATAAACTTTAACTATCTCATGGCCCCTTGAAAGAGAGTGAAATGCCCGAGTAGAACCCAATTTCTATTATGAACGGAAAAAGGAGAAATTGGCTACTGAGTGGAAAATCAACAATTTCTATAATGATAGTATTGTCAAAAAGAGGAAAGCTTGTTACTGAACTTTACATTCAAACTCAGGAACATTACGTCCTTTACTTAAATTTGTCTTCATTTCCTAACAGGAAACTTTAAAACCACATCAGATAACACGAACAATTTAAAGTGTATATATTGCTATTCTCTAACCACCTTAGAAAGTTTTTCCATGATACAAAGTTTAAGTGTGTGGGTGGGGAATAGTAGTATCAGATTAAAAAACAAATAGAACTAGGACACATCAATACTAAAAGCTTAGGGTGCAGAAGGCCTAACAGATGGATGCCTCATGGTGAAAGTGATAAAGCTCTCGGTTGAAAATCATAAATGGGTTTCAATTGAAGTACGGATGTATAAATGTAGGGAACCCACTAAATTTCAGAGTCCCTCACGTTTTTCATCTTTCATGATTTGTATATTTGAATCTGCAGTATTCCTACTGTATACAGCATATATATTGAAGTTCAATCTTCAAAAAGTTATTCATATCAACTATTGCTGCCCTTTGATTAGAGTGTTTAATTCATTTGCATTTAAGATATTAACTGACATGTTAGGATGTATACCTCTCATTTTTTTATTTGCTTTTGATTTTTGGTCTTGTAGCTTCCTTTTCCTCTATTTTCACATTAATGACTTCTCTTGTATTAAATGAAATTTTCTAGTGTGTAATATAATTCTTTTGTCATTTAATTTACCATACTTTCTGAGTTATTTTTAGTGATTGTTCTAGGGATTACAATTAATGCCCTAACTTATAACATCTTATTTTGATTTATCATCTTATTTTCAATAATATACACAAACTGTTCTTACACGGCTCTGTTCTCTACCCACTCCTTTGAGATGTTGATATCTGAGGTAGTTAGTTTATTGTGCCAACCTGGCCGATACACACATGTGGGGTTAACTGAAGGGAGGAGGAATAAGAGGCTCGGTGAGCCTTGCCTTTCTAGTTCTCGGGTCTATTACTTTCTGATGGTCGGACCAGGGTGCAGTTGCCTTAGCCAGTTCCCTGCTTTAGCTGGAAAGGCTCACTTCCTGCTACTCACATGGATCTACCCTGATGCAGCCCTGGGTGCTGGAGCAGCTGTGTGGAGACCCCTGACAGCGCTGAGATACTGACACATTCACTGACTCCGCTTTCCTCCAACAGTCGGCATCATTGTGTCTGTTTTGTGAAATGATGGAGGAGGACTTTATGGATTGGTGTTGGACATATTGGTTAATGGGTTAATGTTGGATTGAGAAGTGTTTTGTATTCTTGTACATAGGGTTGCTGTGGGTCAGAGCTGATTCAATGGCACCTAATAATAACACTTAATTGTTTTAGGTCAAATAAAAGTTAGCTCTGAACATGGGAGTTTCCAGTGAACTGCCAGATACTTAAACAATGACTGAATCTCCAAATCCTTCAGTGCCTGGGAGGCTGCTGGCTTTCCTAGCTGCGAGAGTTACATGATTGTTGCCTCTCAAGGCTTCTGTGGACTTGTGTAGGGAGGGATTAAAAACAAAAACAAAAAAAATTCGAGTAACCTCTCTTTTTCACTGATATACAACTATATTTCAGAGTAAATTGTTTTCATATTCCTTCAAGTATTTAGTTAATTTATAGAATTTTAAGAAAGCTAATTTTGACTTTTTTTTTTTTGCCAGTATATCTTTCTTTCATGGGAGAGTAGATATCTGACTGGATAACTAAACATGCATACAGCAGGCTTACCAGTTTCACAGTAAAAATGAAGCGTACCATGCAAGCATAAATGAGCCCTGAGGGAGTGGTGATTACATGTTGGGCTGATAACCCAAAAGTCAGTGGTTCAAAACCACCAGATGTGGGAGAAAGATGGGATTTTTGACTCCCATAAAGAGTTACACTCTTGGAAACCCACAATGCAATTCTTTCTTGGCCTATAGGGTCACTATGGGTCAAAATCAACTCTGGCAGTGAGGTTTTTTTTTAGTGGGGGGGATGGTTTAAAATCAGGAAAGATGTATGTTACGATTATATCCTCTAACCATACGTCTTCGATCTATACAATGAGCAAATAATCAGAGAAATTGGATTATATGAAGAAGATTTTGGCATCAGGATTGGAGGAAGGCTTATTAATAATTTCAGAGATGCAAACAACAAAGCCTGACTTGTTGGAAGTAAGAAGGACTTGAAGCACTGACTGATGAAGATCAATATTGCAGCATCAGTATGGATTACAACTCAAGGTAAGGAAAACAAAAATTGTTACAACTGGGCCAATAGGTGACATCATGCTGAGCAGAGATTGAAGTTGTCAAGGATATTATCTTGCTTGGCTCTCCATCAATGGTCAAGGAAATGGCAATCAAGAGACCAATATGTCATTTGAGCAAGATAGAATCCTTGACAACTTCAATCATTTCTCCATTGATCATGACCTATTTGTCTAGTTGTGTGGAGAATGGTCTTCTTTACATTGAGTTGTAATCCATACTGTAGGCTGAAATCTTTGATTTTCATCAAAAAGTACTTCAATTTATAAATTATTATTGTCATATCTTACACTGTCCAACGTCTCCCTTCGCCCACTATTCTGTTGTTCAGCCCCCAGGGAAGAGATTATATGTAGATCCTTGTAATCAGTTCCTCCTTTTTTTAAAATCATTTTATTAGGGGCTCATACAACTCGCATCACAATCCATACATACATCAATTGTGTAGAGCGCATTTGTACATTCATTGCCCTCATCACTCTCAAAACATTTCCTCTCCACTTAAGCCCCCA
>NW_022103938.1:1524337-1536122 GCF_000313985.2 Echinops telfairi
TATCAAGGGCAAGTAGAAAGAAAATGTTTTGAGGATGATGATGGCAACAAATGTACAAATGTGCTTGACACAATGGATGGATGTATCGATTGTGATAAGAGTTGTATGAACCCCCAATAAACTGATTAAAAACAAACAAACAACAACAACAAAGTACTTCAAGTCATCCTCACTTTCAGTAAACAAGGTTGTGTCATCTGTATATCCTGGGTCCCAATCCTGATGCCACATTCTTCTTAAAATAATCCAGCTTCTCTGATTAGTTACTCTCCCTACATATTGAAAAGTATAGTGAAAGCATACACCCCTGAGACACACCTTTCCTGATTCAGAACTATGAAGTATGCTCTTGTGCTGTTCATACCACTGTCTATTCATCCATGTGCAAGTTCCAAAGGACTACAATGAAGTTAACTGGAGTTTCTATGTTTCTCAAGGCTAATCATCCCTTGTTATGATCTACACATGTGAGTGCCTTGGCATAGTCAATAAAACACAAGTAAACATCTTTCTGGTATTCTCTGCTTTCAGTCAAGATCCTTTTGGCATCAGCAATGATATCCCTTGTTCCACATCCTCTTCTGAATCTGTCTTGAACCTCTGGCAGCTCCCTGTCAATGTTCTGCTGTTACTATGGATGATCTTCAGTCAATGTACTGCTGTAACTTGGAATGATCTTCAGTAAAATTTTACTTGCATATGATATCAGAGATATTGTTCTATAATTTGAGCACTCATTGGGCCACCTTTCTTTGGAATGGGTAAAAATATGCATCTCTTCCAGTAGTTTTCCAAGTACCTGTCTTCCAGATTCCTGAAAGAGAAGAGTCCATGCTTCCAATACTTCAATTTGTAGTCCATCAATTCCTGGAGCCTTGCTTTGGCTAATATTTTCAGTATAGCTTGAACTTCTTCCTTTAGTGCTGTTGGTTCTTTTTTTTTCTTCATCATTTTATTGGGGGCTCCTACAACTCTTATCACAATCTGTACATACATCCATTGTGTCAAGCACATTTGTACATATGTTGCCATTATCATTTTCAAAGCATTTTTTCTACTTGAGCCCTTGATATCAGCTCCTCATTTTTCCCCTCCCTCCCTCATGAACCATTGATAATTTATAAATTATTATTATTTTTTCATGTCGTGCACTGTCCGATGTCTCCCTTTACCCCCTTGTCTGTTGTTCATCCCCCTGGGAGGGAGTTATAGATAGGTCATTGTGATCAGTTCCCCTTTTCTCCTCCCACCTCCCCCTTACCCTCCTGGTATGTCTACTCTCAATATTCGTCCGGAGGAGTTTATCTGTCCTGTATTCCCTGTGTTTCCAGCTCTTATGTGTACCCATCTACATGCTCTGGTCTAGCTAGATTTGTAAGGTAGAAATAGAGTCATGATAGTGGGGGGAGGGGAGCATTAAATAACCAGAGGAAAGCTGTATGTTTCATCAGTGTTATACTGCACCCTGGCTGGCCCGTCTTCTCCCCACGACCCTTCTGTAAGGGGATGTCCAATTGCTTACAGACTGGCTTTGGGCCTCCACTCTGCACTCCCCGCATCACTCACATTATGATTTTTTCCTCTGGATCTTTGATGCCTGATACCTGATCCTATCAACACCTCATGACCACACAGGCTGGTGTGCTTTTTCTATGTGGGCTTTGTTGTTTCTCACCTAGATGGCCACTTGTTTATCTTCAAGCCTTTAAGACCCCAGAGGCTATATCTTTTGATAGCTGGGCACCATCAGCTTTCTTCACCACATTTGCTTATGCACCCACTTTGGCTTCAGCGATCCTGTCGGGAAAGTAAGCATCTCAGAGTGCTGGATTATTAGAACAAAGTGTTCTTGTGTTGAGGGAGTACTTGAGTAGAGGCCCAATGGCCATCTGCTTCCTTAATAATAAACCTATAAATATGTGTACATAGATCTATTTCCCTATAATCATATATAAATATATTTACACATGTGCATAACTGTATTTAGATCTCTATAAATGTCCTTTGCCTCCTAGTTCTTTCCTCTGTTTCCTTTTACTTTTCTCTTGTCCCACTATCATGTTCAGCCTTCATTTGGGTTTCAGTAATTCCTCTCAGTTACATTGCCCTTGATCAAGCCCTACCAGACCTCCAACACCCTCTTCGCCATCAATTTTCCATCACTTGTTGTTCCCTTGTCCCTAGGTTTGTTAATACCCACTTCCTTCCCCTCCCTCCCCCTCCTCCCCCTGTCCTATGTCCCCCCCAGAACTGTCATCCTGGTGTTCTCTCTTCCAGCTTGTTTATCCCACCTATCCCATCCAGATAAACATGCAAAGACAACAAAATGCACAAACAGAAGACCAAGCACAACATGGCAACAATAGAAAATAAAACAATAGCTATAGCAACCAAAAAAAGGCAACCAAAAAAAAGAAAGAAAGAAAAGCCTATAAATAGTTCAAGTTCTATTTGTTGTCCTTTGTGAGTGTTTTCCAGTCGAGTCTCATGGGGCGGCATGCCCTGGTCCCACAGTCTATTTTTGGTGTTCCCTGGGATTTCATCGCACTGCTCCCCTTGATACTTTGTTGCACGCCCCCAGCATCTCACCTCGGTGTGGTGGGGTCTGGGCGGGCACAGTTCCCGCCGTGTGTCTCCAGGGTTGTCCCCCATGGTGCTATGGATCAGTGAGGAACGTCATGTCTCCTGGTGGGGCTGGCCCTATGGTCCTCTCTGTGCATTGGCGGCTCTGAGCAGAAATATTGTCCTCAGGACTTGGTGGGCCCAGGATGTGCTTCACTCTTTTTTCCTCTGAAATGAATTCTTCTGGGGGACATGGGGGATGTCCACTTAGTTGGTAATTGGGCCGGCCCCTCAGGCCTCTCTATTGGTTCCCTGCTTCATGCCAGTGTGTTGCATTCTTGTCTCAGATCACCGGGTTGAAGTCTGGCCCTTCTTTCCCTATGGAGATATAGACAACACCCTACCCCTGGGTAGTACCATTGGTCTTGACCATATGTTACTTCCTGAAATTGTGGCATGTGGATTTATTCTTTTGGGTTCAGCGACTCTATTTCTCCCAATTTCTTTTGATGCTTTCTACATTGTTGAATATTTTACCCATAGAAACTTTCAATATTGCAACTCAAGGCTTGAATTTTTCTCGAGTTCTTTTAGTTTAAGATATGCTAAGGGTGTTCTCCCTTTTTGGTTTTCTTACTCTAGTTCTTTGAACATTTCATTTTAATTTTTATACTTTGTCTCCTTGTGCTGTTTTTTTCCAAATTTTCCGTTCAGCTCTATGATCTCATCATTTCTTCTAATTTTCATTTCTAATCTACTCTAGAGCAAGTTTCAGAGCCTCTTCTGACATCCACTTTGATAATTTCTTTCTTTCTTGCCTTTTTTTTTCTTTCTTCATGAATGATTTTCTTGATATTTTCCCGCAGCTCACCAGGTCTTCTGTCATTAGTGTTCAATGCAACAAATCTGTTCTGGAGATGTTATTGAAATTCAGGTGGGACAGACTCAAGATTTTATTTGGACTCTCTCGGGCTTGTTTTCATTTTTTCATGTTCAACTTGAACTTACATATGAGCAATTAATAGCCTGTTCCACAATCAGCCCCTGGCCTAGTTTTAATTGCTGATACTGAGCTTCCCCATAGTCTCAACAACAACAACAAAATATTACTTCTTGTAGTCAAAAACCTCATCCTTACTGTTTTTCATTTAAATCAGATATATATCATATTTAACCTACAAAAAGTTGTTTTCTGGCCCTGCATTGGTCTTTTTCCATTTTCTTAAAAAATATACATATATCACTTCAGTTAGGGGAATGAGGTACTTTCTTTGACTGGCTCTCTCCCAGGTCCATATTTATTGAGAGATCATTTTCCCCAAAAAACTAGAAGGAAGATGCTGGACAGACAAAATTATAAGTGTGGTAACATAGGGTAAATATTTGTATCAAACATTTTTTTAATTGACTGGGTTGGCTGGTGTGTATCGAATGAAATGTGAATGTATTCTAAAAGCCACAAACAACTAGAACTCAGAAACAAAACAGTATATCCAAAATTAAATATATGGGGGGGGGGGATAGCTTTATTAGTGCAAATTTTAATACTGAAAAGCACTATTGTTCTTTGTTTCACAGAGACCAAAGAAGTAAGATTCATTAAAAAATGAAAATACAAATTTTCTAGTTCTGTCCTAAGTTTTTAAAGTATAATTTAACATTTAAAGGGTACATAAGCAAATGTAGTGACAAGAGTGGGTGGTGCCTGGCTATCAAAAGATATAGTCTGGGGTCTTAAAGGCTTGAAGCCAAGCAAGCGGTCATCTAGCAGGGAAGCAAATACTCCCACATGGAAGAAGCACACCAGTCTGTGTGATCATGAGGTGTTGACCGGATCAGGCATCAGATATCAAATGATCCAAAACAAACAACTATATCAATGCGAAAGAGGGTGCTTGGAGTGGAGACCCAAAGCCCATCTGTATATAATTGAAGTGGTCTAAGGAAGGGAGGTTCAGCCAAGGTGCAGTATAGCACCAATGCAACATACGTCATTCCTCTAGTTCCTGAATACGCACTCCACTCCCCACCACTGCCATGACCCAGTTCTAAATTATAAATGTGGCTAGACGGGAGAAAACACATTGGTACACATAAGAGCTCTTGACACATGGAATTCAGGAAAGATAAACCATACAGGAACAGTAATGGGAGTAGCGATATCATGAGGGTAGGGGTATGGTGAGGGAGAGGGAAGGGTGAGAAAGAGGGAACCCATCACAAGATTGTATATATAGCCCACCCCCGTGAAGAGGACAAAAAAAAAAAGAGTTGTGGGTGAAGGGAGACAATGGACAGTGTAAGCTACGAAAAAATATATGTATCTAATTGATCACAGATACATGAGTATGGAGAGCAGGGGAAGGAGGGGAAAAAGGGGGAGCTTATACCAAGGGCTCAAGTAGAAAATGCTTTGGAAATATTAATGTTAACATAAGTACAAAAATGCTTGATATATGGAATGTTTTAAGAGCTGTAAGAGCCCCCAATAGAATGATTAAAAATTAAAACAAAAAAATTTAGGATTTAAGTCTCATAAATAAATCATTTTTATCAGTATAAATATAAGTATAAAATCTTATAGACATGGTGGTAGCAAGGCTAGTTTAGTAATAAGTCTTACTAAGGATCTGTGCAATACACCAGTTTTAAATAATGTGTGCATAATTAGCAATTTTGCTTTTGAATGTTTGGAATACTTTTTTAAGTAGCCACCTTTTAGGAAAATTCACTTTGCTATTTTCATTGTTTCAAAATTCACTTCCTCCCAATTCAAGATGTAATGTATACGCATCTGCTTCCTGTACGCGTTTCTCTTGAGTTTACCACAGTTATGCAATTTATAGGAAGTCAATTTCATTTCTTTTCTTAGAAACAAAAAGTCACAAATTTCAAGGTATGTTTTACTATATTGCCAGTTTACAACTTCATTTAAGATTTGAGAAAACAAGGTGGTGAGTTAACGTCATAATTGGCAACAGGTAAGAGAAAACTCAAATGCAACATATCTCTCAAACTAGCAAAGCACCGATTTACTCTAAATGAACATAAAGTAAAAATAATAATAAAGAACATAAACGTAAGAGTCAATGTTCATTGACATTGAGTGAAAAATAAATTGTTTCATTTAAAAATCCATTTGGGTCTATTTGAACACCAAATAGACTGAGATAGGGAAACTGAGTTAAAAGCAGTAGAATCAGCTTTGTTACAGAACAAATATAAAAATAGTTTCTTTTGTCCCAGCTATGTGACTCAGCTAATATAGTTTTCCTACTGTTGAACTTCGCTGTAACTGAATTCACCTTTCTGTCTATCCTATGCAACAGCCAGATGGGTCTTTTGAAAAGAGGAATAATGAAAAAACAAAAGCTATGCTGAACTATCCCATTTAAAAATTATGTCTCATTCTTAACAGACATTTGTAGTTAGTGCTCCACTTTAAACAATCTCAGTCAGGATCACCAATGACCTTTATGTTACAAAAGTTAATGATTGACTATATTTTCCTCATACACAAGTAATCAGCAACATAGGACCTTTCAGTCCTCTCCCCTCTGCCCTTGCCACTCCCCTTGTCTCCATCCCCTCCACTCTCCCCTCTTATCGCTCTTATTTTGACTTTCAGGAAACCTGTCTTTCTTTTTGTGTCCCTGGATGTCCCCTCAGTCTCCTCCATAGAGTTTGTTCTTTATCCTTATGTTTTCTTCCACTCACTCTGCAACAGCTTCTGAGATGATCCCATTCAGCTGCATGGTATTCTTGCTAACCAGGTTCTTACAACCTATACGTTTCAGGTATGAACGCTTTCCTATATCCCCACTTGTCTGTCTAACTACCTACTCAGCCTCCCTATTTCAGTGCCAAATAGGACATCTTGAGTTTAAAATGTCTAAAACCATTCCCCAAATTTTGCCTTTCATAGTAGCTTATTCTCCAGTTGTCTTTATTTAAATAAAGATTGTTTTATCCTCCTGGTAGCTCAGGCCAAAATACCTGGAGTAATCTTTGTTTCCTCTCTTTCTTTTAGATCTTTCTTCAAAACATAAGCCTTTACTTATTGCTACTGTATTAGTTGCAACGTAAACTTTGTCTCGATTATTAAAAATGTCTTAACTGCTGGTTTTTAAGTTTTGCTTCTCACCTTGCAGAAATTTTGAAAGCAACTACCTATATGTTTTTGCCTTGATCAAACTTTATTTTTATTCAAAGCACTCTGACCATCTGAGTTTTTCTATAGTTGTTTTATTTCTTTGTTTATTTCTTCCAACTACAATGTAATTTTTCCTGCACTCACTACTATCTTGCCAATGGTAAGTCACATAATGTGCACTTAGTATTTGTTGAATTAATAATTAAATGATTGTGCACATACCATAGTGAGTAGATTGGAGGGTGGCAGCCTCAGAAATAGTGGCCAGAGGAGGGGTCTACTCATGTACAAAGGAGCACAGGGACACAGTGGTTACAGTGCTGGACTGCTAAGTAAAAGGTTGATGATTCGAACATACTAGTTGCTCCACAGGAGAAAAACAGTCTGCTTCTCCAAAGATGTATTGCCTTGGAAATCCTGTGGGGCATATCTACTCTGTCCTATCGGATATCTGTGACTCAAAGTAGCTACAGCACTATCCATGGGAATAAATAAGACACTGTAGAAACAGCATGCTCATATGAAGTCCAAAAAATAGGATCTAGAAGACATCTAACTTTGAAGCACCATGACCCTTTATTTACACCCTGTTTTTCAAGATGCCATGACTGTACCTCTAAAAATTTCAATTCCAATTATATACCCAACTTGAGAGTGCAAAACAATCTCCTGTTTTTGCTTTTGCTTCCTGGGAAGGTGAGTTTGGTAGTACCCTGTTGGGGAATTTGGTCTAAGCAACAGAGGCGTTTCGTACAGCTCACTTTATACTGATTCATCTTCTTTCATCGTTTAACCCCTCAGGTCACTGTGAGTCGGCGTTGACTCCATCGCAGTGATTTTGGTTTATTGCATCCTCAAGTCTGGCCTTATCTTCATCATAGTGAGATGATGAGAGTTCAGGTATGCAGCTGAGATACTGTGAGGATGAAACAAGACCTTCCTGTGTTTTTAGGCAGGCCCGTCTGATTGTCAATATTAATCTTTACATCCATTCTGACTGTGCCCCAAAACAGAAACTGCAAATTAAATAGGCCTCACTGGTATTTTAGTTTGAGAAGACACTATTATTGTTAGAGTGGCTGTTACTATTTAATATCTGATAGACCCTACAAAAATCTTCACTTAGAAGAAAAGAAATCTGGGCTCTTCTGCTAGAATTATTTTTCTAGATAAGTCTTATAATTACTTTGTCTGATTTTGATAAAAGTATTATTGACCTGTTAATAAATGTAGTTGCTCATTCTTAGCAGATTGACATACTGATATTTCTTTAATCTTCTATACTCTTCCTTCTGAAAGTTACAGGACTATTGTTATTACATTAGCCTCAAAACTGGTTGAGTTCTCAGAAAAATTGGACATGATCATCTTTCCACTTCCTTTATGTACTTTCTTTTGGGCCCTAGAAAAAGGAATATAAAACCATGAGCATCCAAACCACCGCTTTCACCATCTGTAGCATTTTCGTCACCTGTGCCACTGTTTTCTCATTGGGTTGTGCCATACATGTTTTTCTTTGCTCCACGTAGACATCCTCACCTCCAAATGAATCATGTCTTTAAATATAAGGCTTCCTGTATGATCAAATTTGATATTGGAAAATTTGTATGACAGATTTTTCCAAGCCATTTTATTGTTTTTCTTTATTTTCATTGGGAGTTATTACATATATCATATCATTCCATAGTTCAATCACATCAAGCAGTATTGTACAATTGCAACCAAAATCAGTTTCAAAATATTTTCTTCCTTCTTGAACTCCTTGAGATCTACTCTCCCTTAACCTTTCCCCCCATCACGACATACCCCAGTAATCCTATTCCACTTATTGTTTCTATAAATTAATCTATCCTGGGTTTCATATACAAAAAAAAAATAGAAAAATACACAATAAAGATTCAAGAAGACTACCACAATGACAAAATGCTTCACAGATAACCCATATATATACATATGGGATATATATATATATTACCCCCAAACCAGAAATTATTAAAAATAAAATCAAGCCCAAAGTGTATATATATATTACCCCCAAACCAGAAATTATTAAAAATAAAATCAAGCCCAAAGTGTATATATATATATTACCCCCAAACCAGAAATTATTAAAAATCAAATCAAGCCCAAAGTGTATCAGAAGAGAGATCAAGTGACAAAATTTTAATTATTCAGTTCAGGTTTATAATTTTATTCTACTATAATCATCTCTCCAATACTCTGATAAACAGGTTATTCCCATCCCTCAATTATGCTGGAGGGAAATCACCAAAAGCTTATTCCCAGTGTAGAGCCTGCTGCTGTATTTTGGTCTTCCACTGTCATCCATAACCAGAACACACATACACCAGAATCTCACAATTTAAGCTCCGATACTAGTCCCTCGTTCAGATTTGGATTATTTAATTTACAATCTTTGGATCACAGGTGTTGGTGTGCTTATTCCAGGTGGACTTAGCTGACATCTCATTTAGATGGTTCATTGTTTGTATTAAAGCCTTTAAGATCCCACATGTTCCTGGGATCTGTTAACTGATATCAGAGCACCATCTAATTTCTTCACCAAACTGTGCTACAGCACCCTTATCTCCTGTGTTTCCTTCAAGAGGGCGAATATTGAGCAGGGCCAAGATGTAATAACTAATTGTTCTTAGGGTTAAGTGGGAGCCCCAAATCCATCCCTGAATTTATGTTTTTTATCTGCCTCTAGTTTACCTTAGAGACATCCTTGTTGGTATATGGTTGAGAATCTTATTGACCATCTCCCTAGAGCCTAAGTACCATTAACCCATGGTACTAATTTTTAAAACACTATTGAGAGAGGGAGATTGAACAAGTGTAGGCTAACTAAACATTGTAATATGTAGCATACTCATGTACAGAATACATCCTTACATGACTCGACATTATTTGCATACACAATAGGACTAACTTTCACTGACAATATCAGTCACAGGTCCGCCAGAATAATACATATTTTAATATAGAAAGTAGGACATTGAATTAGTAAATAAATGTTATTCTGCCTACCAATAGTTCGATATTCTTAGTATAGCTCTCTTCTACTTCTTCATACACCATGTAATTTCAGTCTTAAGTTCAGGTGTATTTGAGGTAGAGTTTTGTTCCCTTAGTGGGGTTTCTGTGTCAAATCCCTCTGATGTGACAGTTGTAGCATGTTGTGTGCCTTGAAGATCCAGGGATCAATGTCCCAGTGTTCTATGTATGGCACATGCCTGTGTCCCCAGGGGGTGGACAGAAACTTAGACCACTGCGATTTATTAGGTGCACATTACCAGGTGTACTCTCCCCTCTCAGGGCCATACAAGTATTGTTAGTTCATTTTCTCCCACTCGGAAGTTGGTCCCCTCCCTTTTTCTATCCACAGACATGCACTTGTACTCTCCAGTGTTGGTCCTTTTGTGCTTGACTAACTTCACTCAGCATAATGGTTTCCAGATCCCTCCATGTCATGAGGTGCTTCATGGTTTCATCACTATTTTTGGAAAGAGTATTATTCCATTGTGTGTATAGATGAAAGGTGGTTTTTAAAAATCCATTCTTCTACTGATGTGGATTTGGGCTCTTTCCAACTTCTTACTATTGTGAACTGTGTTATAATGAACATGGAAGTGCATATGTCTGTTTGTGATCTGTCTCATTTCTTTGGAGTATATGTCCAGCAGTGGTATTTTGGGGTCATATGGTATTTCTATTGCCCTCTGATTTAGGAATCACTATATCACTTTATATGGTAGCTGAATAGTTACAGGTCCACCAGGAGTGTATGAGTTCCAATCTCGCCACACTGTCTTCAGTATTTGTTCTTTGTTTCTTTAAATTGGGCTATGGTTATGGATGTTAGGTGATATCTCATCATTATTTTGCTTGCATTTCCCAGATGGCTAGTGATGAGAGCATTTGCTCATGTGATGTTTAGGCATTCACTGTCATCCTTTGTAAATTGGTTATTTTAGTAGGGTTGTTTGCGTACTTGTTTTCTTGTTGTAGGCTTGCAGTATTCTGTAGACTTTAGTAATTGGTCCTTTGTCCATTATGTTGTTGCTAAGTATTTCTCCCAATCTGTGGGCTCTCATTTCACTCTTTTGGTGAAATATTTTGAGGCACACAAGTGCTTCATTTTTAATAGGTCCAATCAATCTATTTCATATTCCACTGTGTGAGGTTCCTATGTTACATCTGAAAGCCCATGCACTAGGGCCTTTAGATTTGTTCCCATTTTCTTATTGATCATTCTGATAGCTTTAGGGGTTTCATTTAGGTCTCTTATCCACTTCAAGTTCATGTTTGTGTATATGGCGAGGTATGGGTATTGTTTCATTATTCTGCAGATGGATATCCAGTTTTTATAGAGCACCATTTATTGGAGAGGGCATCCTTTTCCCATTTAATGTTTATTGGGCCTTTATCAAAAAATCAGTTGTCTGTAGGCAAATGCTTTTATTTCTGGGTTTTCTGTCCTGATCCATTGGTCTACGTATATATCTATCATTGTATCAGTACCAGGCTCATATAATAACTATGTCAGTGGCTATGTAGGTAAGTTTGCTAGCAGTTTGTAAATTTTGTTGATCCTTTCAAAGAACCAACTTCTTGTTTTGTTGATTTTTCCCATTATTTTGTTTTCCAGCTCATTTATTTCTACTCTCATTTTTATTTCTTTTCTTCTGCTGACAGTGGGTTTATGCTATTGACTCTTTTCTAATTGCTGGAGGTGCTGTGTTAAAGTGTTGAAAATCATTTTCTCCTCTTTTTTATGTGTGCATTAATTGCATTAAACTGACCTCTGATAACTGCTTTTGCTGTGTCCTATAGGTTTTGTTATGTAGTTATCATCCTTGTTTTTCTCTAGGAAACTCCTAATTTCATCTCATATTGGGTTAATTCCCAGTGTTTTTTCAGTAGTGTGTTGCCGAACCACCATTTGTTTTGGGTTTTTTTTGGGGTTGACACAACCATTTCTTTTTTTTTAAACATTTTATTAGGGGCTCATACAACTGTTATCGCAATCCATACACACATCAATTGTGTAAAGCGCATTTGTACATT
>NW_022103938.1:1536723-1541666 GCF_000313985.2 Echinops telfairi
ATGTGGGCTTTGTTGCTTCTGAGCTTGATGGCCGCTTGATTACCTTCCATCCTTTAAGACCCCAGACGCTATACTTTTTGATAGCCGGGCACCATCAGCTTTGTTCGCCACACCACCATTTGTTTGTATTTGTGTTTTTATTCATAGTATTGTTGATTTACAATTTTATGGCTCTGGGTCTGAGAAGATGGCTCGAATGAGCTCTATGTGTTTGAATTTGTTACGGCTAGCTTTTACTGCCCAGCATGTGGTCTATTTTAGAATATGAGCCATCTGCATTGGAGAAGAACGTGCATTTTTATGGCTATTTGTTGGCAAACTCTGTAAACATCTAGTCGGTTGAGTTATTTGATTGTGTTGTTCAGTCTTCAGATTCTTTATCGCATTTCTTTCCTGTTGATCTATCGTTCCTGGAGATCGTTCCTGATCTATCGTTTCCTGATCTATGTTCCATTGAGGTCTTCTACTCTTACGGTTGATCTGATGGTTTGGTTTTTTTTCTCATCTTTTTGAGCATTTCGTTTACATAGTTCGAGTGTGTTTTATGTGGCTATGTGTTCTGGTCTATAGATCCTTTGATAAATATGTAATGTCCATTCATATCTCTCATTATGTCATTTATTTTCTCTAAAATTAATATTGCCACTCCTGCTTTATTTATTTATTTTTAATTGCCATTAGCTTGTTAAATGTTTATTATCCTTTGACTCTTTGTCTCTTTTTGTGTGTGACTTGAAGATGCGTCTCTTGAAGGCAGCAGATCTGATTTCCTCATCCAGTCTGCTACTCTTTGTGTTTGGTGCATTTGGCCCAATGACTTTCAGTGTTTTTAATTCTAGATGTAGATTAATTGTCGTCCACTTGTACTATATGTATCTGGTATTTTCCTTCTTCTTTTTTTTGTGGGGCCTTGGGAATTTATTCAGGTCTTCTTTCCCCCTCTAGATCTGTATTTTTGGGGTAATATTTTCAGGGTGTTCACTTCTGGGTAATGTTACACATGGTGGTGGTCTCATGTTTGTGTACTGCAGTTGTTGATTTTCTGACCATAGAAATCAAGTTAACATTTTTTTTTTTTGCAATTCTGGTTTTGTTTTTATGAATTCTCTAAAAATCTCATTGTTTTAGAATAGTTTTATTTCACCTTCATATTTGCTGGATAGATTTTCTATATGTAGGATTCTTGGTTGGTAATTTTTGTCTTTCAAGCTCTGGAGTGTATGACTCCATTTTCTTCTTCCCTGCATGATTTTTTTCAGAGAAGTCTGAGTTTATTCTTATCTGTTCACCTTTGTAGGTGACTGTTTTTATTCTCTCTAGCTGATCTCATATTCTCTTCTTTCTTTGAAGTCGGATAATATGACTACCAAATGTCTTGATGTGTTTTGTGTGTTTTTTTTCCTTTTGGGTGGGGGGTTAACCTACTTCGTGCTCTCTCACTTTCCTGCATGGTTATTGTCTTTTTCTTTGTGCTCTTGAGGACATTTTCTTCCATGAATTCCATTACTATTTTATCTGTAGACTTGTTTGTTTCTTCTGTTCCTGTATTCCAATTAGATACACGTATATTATTTCTCTTCATGATATCCTACATCCTCCTCAGGTTGTCTTCATATTCTTCTGCTTTTTTGTTAGATTGTTAGAATTGTTAGATTTTGTTAGATTGTTAGATTTGTTAGATTTTGTTAGATTGTTAGATTTGTTAGATTTTGTTAGATTTGTTAGATTTTGTTAGATTGTTTCTCTTGTTTGCTGAAGTCTGTGGTTGGCTTCAAGTTCACTTCCTTTTCTTCCATCCTATTGCTGAGTTCTTGTATTGTGTTTACTTCTGCTATCTCACTGCTTAGTTTCTGAGTTTAGTTTCTTTTGAGTGTGAGGTTCTTAGTATCTCAAGTTTTTCCTTTACTTTCAAGATTGATTCCCAAGTCTCTTGTATGGTCCCAACCATCTTTCTCCTGCATTCTTTTTCTGGCAGTTCAGGGCCTTCTGTTTCTGTGTATTCCATTGGGCCTGGGTACTCTTCGATTGTTCACTTTTGCTTATCTTTCATATTTTTGCAGTTACTGATGCTGGCTATTGTTTGAGTGGCATATTGGTCCAGCTGTAGCTGGTGAGCTGGTTCTTGATTGTGTAGGGAAAGTTGGCTCTTTTCATTAGAGGGGAAAGAGCAGATAAGAGCTGGACATTGTATTGTGTGGAGATAAGGAAGAAGTGATAACCTTGGTTGGGTAACATGAAGAGGAGATTGGGGCACCAGGGTAGGGTTTAAGTACTGGTTTTAATCAAAGGTATCTTCTGGTTCAATAGAGTGATTTTTTTGATAAATTGGAAGAGGGGATTTTAAGAGGTTTGTTAGTACTCAGTAGTTTATGTAAAACTGCGTCTCACTGAGGCATGGGGAACAGGATCTTAAAGATTTTGTTTGGGGTAAATGGAGAGTATATGCAGTAATGTAGTAGAGTCACTTACTGACTCACTATATAATATAAGGAGATTATAGCATATCGATGTTATTGAGCTTACAGCAGAATGCCCTGACTTTGGTGGCACACTGCTTCCTGCTCTAAGGGAGGGAGTGTCCCTCACGAGATTGTGGAGGTGGAAATAGGATTCTGCACCACCAAACTATTTGCCCTCCACAACAGGGTCCCAGTGTGGAAACAGGCTATAGGAAGGGAGGCCTGACATGATTGGAGGCTTCTAATCAGGGGAAGATTGAGAGCAGGTGAACCAGCAATTTGCTTAGCTAGGGGAGGGTGAGCCACTGGGGTCCTCATAGAATCATTGGTAAACTGTGTTCTGGGTTCTCCAGATGGGAAAAGTGTTATGTGGTTTTTGTTTGTTTTTTTGTTTTAAGAAAAAAAAGGTGTGTGGGGGGGATCAAACATACAACAGGGTCTCCCCCTTCCCCTAAAAAGAGAAAAAAGTTCCTCTGGACAGAGCTTTCATAGTACACATTTTTTCCTGCAATGTGACTATTGAGCAACTCCCTCTGAGTTAGTGCACCAGGTGATGTGACATGGGAAGGTTCTCTTTGCTCACAGTGAATTTTTTTATAAAAGTAGTTTCACTTGAACCTTGTTTTTGTGATGGCCGATTTAAGAAAACAGTGTGTGGTTATGAAATTTTGTTTCTTACTCGAGAAAAAAATGCCACAGCATAACATACCTTGTGATGTTGAACACAGCTTACAAGGACAGCACTATGAGAAAAACAAGTGGTTTTATCATTTCAAAAAAAGGTGAAACGTTGATTGATGACAAACTTCATTCTGGATGTCTGCCAGCTTCCTAAATGGACGAAAATGTCGACTAATAGTCCATTTGGAGTTCATTCCACCAGGTCAGACTGTTAATCAAGCTTTCTACTTAGAGGTTCTGAAAAGGTGGCATAACAATATGCAATAAAAGAAGCTAGATTTGTGGAAGATATGGGACTGGTTTTGCCACCAGCACAATGCATCTGCTCATGCAGCTATGTCAATGCACCAGTTTTTGCCAAAAAAACAACATGCCTCTCTTGCCCCATGCACCTTACTCACCTGACCTCACTCTGTGTGACTTCTTTTTGTTTCCACGAATGAAGAGGGACACTAAAGGATAGCAATTTGACAACATAGAAGAGATGAAGAAGAAAAAGAAAAAAAAACAAAAAACAAAGAAGGTGCTGTCAGCCATCCAGACAGAAGAGTTTGAAAATGTTTCTAAGAATGGAATCACAGATTTGACAAATGTATTAAGTGTAATGGAGAGAACTTTGAAGGTGATAGGTTGTTTTGTTAAAAAGAATTAAATAAGGGAGGGGGGGAGCGGGGAGGGAGGGGGAAAATGAGGACCTAATGTCGGGGGGTTTAAGTGGAGAGAAAATGTTTTGAGAAATGATGTACAAATGCGCTTTACACAATTGATGTGTGTATGGATTGGGATAACAGTTGTATGAACCCCTAATAAAATGTTATTTAAAAAAAAAAAGAATTAAATAAATAGCTTTGGGGAAAAATCCTATTTTGGGGTGCCCCTCCTACACTTGAAGTACCCAGAGTTCAGGTTGCACATCTTTTTTAACAGGGCGGGACCCCTACCTGTTAGATTCTGGGTGAAACTGGTCTAGTTCACTGGGAGTTTCTATCTGTCCACCATCTGAGCTAAACTCATTCAAGGAGGGGCGAGTGGAATAGGTGATAGCGTGGAGCTAGGGAGATTCTGCTCTGTGGCCTGAGAGTTCTGACCTCTATGTATGGTTCTCAGGGGTCAGAGGGGATTGGGGGATGGGAACATTAGGTGAAAGGGGGGTTCAATTGGGGAGTGGTTGGGAGTGGGAGAGTCAGTTGCACCAGTGGATTACTGAGCGAGGGCCTGATGGAGTTCATTGTGTGCAATGTTCCACAGCTTTCCCTGGGGGTGAAAAAGAGGGAAGGGAAATCCAAAATATTCCAAGAGTACAGAGACTTCATGTCGCCTCTGACTTCTCAGAATTCAGGTCCCTTCCTGTTGGTTTCTGGCCTGGGCAGAAAGGTTCTAGGTGTGAGACTTTACTTGGAATCCTCCACAAAATGTAAGTTTCATGTTACTAATCAGATTTCTTTAGTTAGTTGATTTCCTACCGCAAATTCATCTTTGCTTATAAACTCTGTGAAGTATGTCAGTTTTTTATTTCATCACCATAATTATGCTTCCATTCATTGAGATAGGCCTACTTTTCATTTATTGTTAGTTAAACAAGTAAGAAGAAACAATTAAATCCACGTATACTGAGTAGAATTGAACTGAGTAAAGAAGAAAGTGTATATTTTATTTTTTAAAAACTCATCCTCTTGTTTTCTGATTCAAATCCATATAAAATATGCAAGCTTTTTTATGGAGATGGCGCCAAAGGCAAAGAAGGAAGCCCCTCCCAAAACAGAAGACAGAACCAAGGCATTAAAGCCCAAGAAGGCCATGCTG
>NW_022103938.1:1541766-1543311 GCF_000313985.2 Echinops telfairi
CACACACACACACACACACACACACACACACACACACACACACACGGAGATCGGCAGGTCACCCATATTCTGGTGACCCAAGACCAGGAGCCTAAGAAGGCATCCCAAATGCCCTCAGAAGAGCGTCCCCACAAGAAACAAGCTGGACCACTAAACCTTCATCAAGTTCCCCCTGCTCACGGAGTCTGCCATGTGGAATACTGAAAATACCAGCACACTTGTATTCATTGTGGATGTCAAGATCAATAAGCACCATATCAAACACCACCAGGCTGTGAAGAAGCTCTATGACATTCACATAGCCAAGGTCAATACCTTGATCAGGCTTGATGGCAAGAAGAAGGCGTATGTTCCAATGGCTCGTGACTGACATTTTAGATGTTGCAACAAAATTGGAATCATCGAAACTGAGTCCAGTTGGCTAATGCCAACTTTTTCAGTATAATATATATATATATGCAGAGATTATCCAGGTTGTCCTCAGACATCTATTAATAAATTTTCTTACTTTCTTTTTCAAATGACTCCACTACACTTTTTGGTGTAGTCAAGATGCATGTGGAGAAAGATGGAGCTTTCCACTCCATCTATAACTCTAAGACTTATAGTCTCAGAAATTCACAAAGGCAGTTCTACCCTGTCCTATAACGTTGCTATGAGTGGGAACTGACTTGAAAGGCGTGAGTTGAATTGAGAGATGCATGGTGGGCTGACATAGGACAACTGTTTCAAAAGGCAGAGAATAGGCTATCAGTAAAGACTGATAACTGCACCATTTTACCTTGAGTAAGAATGACCTGGTGGCACAATAGTCAGTACTTAGCTGCTCACCTAGCTACTCTGCAGAAGGAAGACCTAGTGATCATCTTCTGAACGATTTCAGCTTGGAAGATCCTATGGGACAATTTTACTGTTATTTTGGGTCACTATGCGTCAGAAATGGACTCAGATGGACCAAAAAGCGAGTTCTGCTCATCTTCATTATTGCATGTTATTAAATTATATACCCCAATCTTTTTTTCTAGTAAAACATTAAATAGGAAATAGACATCCTTCTGGACAATAAATTCTCAAGGGAAAGGTAATCAAAGCTTCACATGTTCTATTTGTTGAAATTTTTGAAATGTAGCACTTTAGGAAAAAGTTCAGCAAGATCCTAGTGTGATACAATCAGACGTGACTTATTAACTCCATTGTTTACTCCTTAAAGAAAGAAAATTCATTAATTTTACAGTAGTGCTAGAATAGTCAGACCATTTAGAGAGGGTTCAACATAACAAGTTTAAACATTGAGAATATTTCAATGTAAATAAATATAAATAAGTTATGTTTAGCATATTTAAGAGACAATATGAAACTGTCAAGTTGATGGCTGCAGCGATAGACGGTGACATAGCAATAACTGCGAGGCTGTGAATGATTTGTTCTGTTGGATGTAGTGTCTTGTCACGATGAAATGGACCTGACTCAAGGGAGACTTAATAAGAAAAGCAACATTGACAGAATTAGAGAATGAACCCATATGTTCTTTGTTTCAATGTCCAA
>NW_022103938.1:1543994-1548923 GCF_000313985.2 Echinops telfairi
GTACAAATGTGCTTTACACAATTGATGTATGTATGGATTGTGATAAGAGTTGCATGAGCCCCTAATAAAACGATTTAAAAAAAAAAGAAAAAAAATCAAAAAATAATAATAAAAAAAAAAGAAAAAAAAAGAGACAATATGTTTATAAAGCAATACATTTAGTTTAATTCTGACTTACACACATTTTGTTTGGTAATACTGAGATGAAGAAACTAATTTGTTAGTGGCTTTGGGGGAATTGACTAACATTCATGTTTATTACTTTCAGTCATAATTTTGAAATGCATTTTCATTTATCTCACATGATTAACAATAATACAAAAAACATAAAAACCCCTAAATCTAAATAACTTTAAGTGGGTTTGTCTTAATATGTTTTAACTTTTGCTGATGAGGAAGGTGATCATTAAAACCTACAGTTTACAAGATAACATCAGTATTGCTGAAACCTGATGAATGAAAGCAAATATGTGAAAAGTTTGAGTACATTGATCATTGTTGATGCTTAATAAATATTAAGCAAACACAGATAACTTTTCTAAGCCTCAAGAAAATAAGGAAGCCAATTAATAGAAGATACAAGGTCATTGAGATAACGCTGACCACCTGTTGATGCTGTGGTTCAGTTGACCACTAGGAGCAAATGGAACACGCTGGCTAATTTCTGACACAGCGCCACCTTTTGGCCTTCTTTTCTGGGTGCCCCTACTCTGACTGCAGACCTTCCATTCCACTTGCAAACTGGTGCTCTCTGGTGGTGGTTTGAGGACATGTGAATAAATTAAACAAAAAAAAAAAATCACAAATCACTGCTGGGGTTTTCTGAGCTGATGGATCTTTATCGAAGTAGAAAGCTTCACTTTTCTCCCGAAGAGGCTGGTGAGTTTGAACCACTGACCTTCCTGTTGGCTGCCCAATGAGTAAATCACTACACCAGCAGGACTCCTCGACAAGCCGATTGCTATGAGGTTATTAGATAGACAAGGTGCCCTGGTGATGTATTCGGCTATGAACAGAGCTGCTGAACGACAAGGTCAGCGGTTTGAGCCCACCAGGGGTGGAAGGTGAGGTTGTCTGCTCCCCTACAGATGTACAGGGGCAGAAACCCAAAGGGCCAGCTTCACTCTGTCCTGTAGGGTCGCTATGGGAAACAACTCGATGGGAGTGGGTTTTGGAGTTTATGAGGCAGACATATTTATGTGGAGAATAAAGTGCAGGGTTCTCAGGCTGCCCTCTCGGCAAACCCCTTCCTAATTCAAACTGAATCACCACATCAGATGTTGTCTTCCGGTTTAATCACTAAGTAGTTATAGGGAACAAGCTAATGGACCAGAGAATGAGGAATGTTTGAAATACAAAAATTAAAAAAAAAAAACAACCATAACTCATTTCTATTGAGTATTGTTTACATATTATTAGAATGTGCGTGAAATAGTTATGATTAGTTCAAGATAAACTCTATCACCAATCTTTGGTACTTACTCTCTTAATTATAATTTGTTATTGAATAATAATTGTACTCTCAGGACATAGCACTATATTTTAGCCCATGTATGAATGCTATAATGAATTAATCAAGCTATGTTTGGAAGAAGCTTAAAGGCTCTGATCTCATCAAATGTACAAGGGTAACTCAAAAGACACTGCTTCTAGGGCTGCAGTTCATGCATGGATAGATTTATTTAAAGCAAAATGTTTTAACATTCCAATGGGCTAGTGCCCGCGTGGGTTCGAACCCCACTCCTGGTACCAATTGAGACAGTTTATTGTGCCAGCCTGGCTGATAAACGCAGGTGGGATTGACTGAGGGGCGGAGAAATGGATGGCTTGGTGAGCCTTGCCTTTCTTGTCTCTCGCTCTGTGATCATCGGACCAGTGTGCGGCTGCCTTGCTTGTTCTGTGCTTCAATTTAAAGGCTACAGAGCCTGTGGGACGCCTAGCCTGTGGACTGTGTTGCTGTAAGTTGAGGTCCCTTTAAGACTTCTCTGGAGCTGGGAACTGGCAATTGGTGACCTGCCTTGTGATTGGCTGCTGTGCTGACATAACCTAGCTCTCTCTACAAATACAGGAAGATCTAGCATCAGATAGAGACTGGAAGGACTGCTAGTCTCTCAACTTTCTCTCACGGACGTGAGTTGCACTAAGCCGTTTATAGTGCTTCTAATTTAACTGTTTATTTCTTGTGTATTTATCTGTATATGATTGCCTATTTACCTGTATATGATTTAAGATTGTATATTTATCTGTATGTGATTTAACATTTCATTTCTCGTTATATATCTAATTATCTTTATGATTTAACATTTCATTTCTTGTTATATATTAATTACCTTTATAAATAAATATATTATATTATCAAGAATTTGGTTTTATCTCTCTAGAGAACCCTGTCTAACACAAACATGCATCTGCAAAAGATGGTTACAGCAAACTCTCTCAGTAAATTCTGAACTTAAGCTCATTAGTTATATTTAAAATACAAAGGACACCAACAAAAGCATTATGTAACGATCAGCTAGTGCTTATATTCCAATATGTATTTTTTCTGTTAATATATGAGTACTTTTATAAATACTATAATGAAAGTAAATTGAGTAAACACGTTAACTTGGTAATATGATCAGAGGATCTGATTGATTAAAGCATGCTTAATATACACATCATAAAGCATCTATATATTATATTCCTATTACATCTCAAACAGGTACGTTCATTCACTTGTGAATTTATTATAAGGTGAAGGAGAATTGTTTAATACAAAGCAAAAGCAACAAAAATTTAGACTCGATCTCTGTATTAAAAAGGCCAATAGGTAAATTTTATGGTTTGAATGTGATTCTTTGTATTAGTTCCTTCTGTTATTTGTTCTTTTTGTTATTTCTTCTGCAGAAAAATAGGACTTTCTACTCCTCCTAAGAGTTACAGTCTTGGAAAATCACAGGGGCAATTCCGCCTTGTCCTACAGGATTGCTGAGTCGGCAATAACTCGATGGCAGTGAATGTGGTTCTTTGGGTTTGCTATTATGCTGGTGCATGAAAGCAATCACCTTCACGATCAACCTCCCCGCAAACATCCCCACAGGAAATAGTCTCTTACCCATAACCTTTACCTGAAAACTCTCATTTTGATTTTTAAAGGAATTCTATAAATCATCATATTCATTTGGTAAAGATTCTTTTGAGCTCTAGCATAAAATATTTAATATAATACTATTCATGATATACATTTATAGAGATATTCATTTGAACTATTGACAAGGATGTTGGCAGCTTACATGAATTAAAACTGGCATAAAAAACTTTCTGCTGTATTTAAAACAGCTACAAATCCCACGACTTGTCTATCAGTTTGTCGTCCTGGGGTTGTTTGTGCATTGCTGTGATGCTGAAAGCTTTGTCACTGGTACATAAAATGGCAGCAGAATCACCCAAAGAGAATGGGTTTCAGCAGAATTTCCAGACTAAGAATAGAAATGAAGGACTCATTCGCCACTTCAGAGGTGACAGCCTTTATCCATAACTTTAAAACATTGTCAGAAATTAGACCTAGGAATAGAAGCAAAACATTGTCTGGGATAGTGCCAGAGGATGAATGCTTTAGGCTGAGGAGGAGCGGTCTTCTCAGCATGGAGTCAACCACAGGCAAGAGTCAGGAAAAGCCTGTGGGAGGGGAGCCTGTGGGACCTTCATTTTTTGATGGGGCACAATTCAAGGGAAGGAGAAAGAGCTGCAAAAAATGTGCTAATTATCTGAACTTGGAATGTTTGAAGCATGAATTTAGTAAAATTAGAAATCGTCAAACATGAAATAGAATGCATGAAAATTGATATCATAGGAGATAGTGAACTCTAATTGATGGGTGTTGGCCACTTTGAATCAGAGAATCACATGATGTACTTTGCCAGGAATACACAACGAAGAAGAATGGCTTGGCATTCATTCAAAAACACATCGCAAAATCAGTCATGAAGTCCAATACTTTCTGTGATAGGAATAGAGTTAACTGCCTTCAAGGAAATCCAATTGATACTGATATTATTCAAATTTATGCACCAACCCCAAAAGCTAGTGATGAAGAAACAAGAATTCTACCAATGACTTCAGTCATTGATGCAATCAAGATGCACTGATAAAGTTATTGTCAATTAGAATTAAAAAGTTGGAAAAAAAGGGGAAGAACCTGTAATTGGAAAATATGGATTTGGTGATATAAATGAAGTTAGAACTTGTATGATAGTATTTTGCCATACAAATGATTTGTTCATAGCAAATGCCATTTTTGAACAACATAACACAAAGGTGACCATACCCATGGACTTCTCCATATGGAGTACACAGAAATCAAACTGACTACTTCTGTGGGAAGAGACAATGAAGAAGCTCGACATCAGCAGCTAAAACCAGGCTATGTGCAGGCTGTGAAACAGAATATCAATTGTTCGTATGTAAGTTCAAGTTGAACCTGAAGAAAACTAAAACAAGTCCAAGAGAGCTAAAATACAGCCTGGAGTCTATCCCACCTGAATTTCAATAACATCTCAAGAACATATTTGACAGATTGAACATTAACGAAAGCAAACCTGATGGGAGGACCCAAGAACATCATTCATGAAGAAAGCAAAAGGCCATAAAAAGACAGACAAGAAAGAAATGATCCAAGTGGATGTCAGAAAAGACTGAAACTTGCTCTTAATTGTAGAGTAGCTAAAGCAAATGGAAGAAAGGATGGCGACAAAAAGCTGAATAGAAAATTTCAGAGAGCAGTTCAAGAAGACAATGTAAACAAAGGAAAAATGCAAAGACCTAGAGATAGGAAAAAAGGGAAGATCACACAGCATATCTTAAACTGAAAAAGCTTGAGGTAGTTAGTTTATTGTGCCAACCTGGCCGGTAAACACATGTGGGATTAATTGAAGGATAGAGAGATAA
>NW_022103938.1:1549385-1551171 GCF_000313985.2 Echinops telfairi
ATATATATATATATAATTATTATCATTCTGATTTTATTTCTCTAGAGAACCCTGTCTAACACAGAGCTCAAGAGAAAATTCAAACCTACAGTGACAATATTTAAAGTTTCTATGAACAAAGTATTGAATTATACAGGAAACATCAAAAGAAGATAGAAAGAATACACAGAGTCACTACAAAAAAGAACTACCAAAAAGTCTGCATCCCATGATTTCAGGTGGTAGCATATGATCAAGAACCAATGATTCTAAAGGAAGAAGTTCCAACTGAACTGAAAGCATTAGCCAAAAACAAGTTCCCAGGAATTGGTGGAATACCAACTGAAATGTTTCAACCCGCTGATGAAGCACTGGAAGCACTCACTCATCTGTGCCAGGAAATTTGGAAGACAACTACTAGACCAACTGACTGGAAGAGACCCATAATTATACTCATTTCAAAGAAAGATGACCCAACAAAATACTCATATTATAGAACAATATCACTGATATCATATGCAAATAAAAGTTTGCTGAGGATCATGCAACAACGATTGCAGTAGTACATTGACAGGGAGCTGCCAGAAATTCAGGCAGGATTCAGAAGAGGATGTGGGAAAGGGATATCATTGCTGATATCTCATGGATCTTGGGTGAAAGCAGAGAATACTAGAAAGATAATTACTTATGTTTTACTGACTTTGCCAAGACATTCCACTTGGAATCATAACTATAGATAATCTTGAGAGAAAGTAATCCCAGAACATTGCATTGTGCTCTTGAAGAATTTATGCATGGATCAAGAGGCAGTTCTGTGAACCGAGCAAGGTAATACTACATGGGTTAAAATCTTGAAAGGTATGTGTCAGGGTTGTCTCCTCTCACCATATTTATTCAATCTGTGCTCTGAGCAAATCATCAGAGAAGCTGGATTATATGAAGAAGAATGTGGCAGCAGGATTAGAGGAAGGCTTATTAGCAAGCTGCAGTACATTTATGGCAGAAGCTTGCTTGCTGAAAGTGATGAGGACTTGAAACTTTTCTAATGAAGATCAAATATTGAAATGGTTGAAGTCAAAGATTTTGTCTTGTTTTGATCCAAAATCAGTGCTCATGGAAGCAGCAGTTAATAAGTCAAAAGATACATTGCCTTAGTTAAATCTGCTGCACAAGGCCCCTTTATTGTATTGAAATGATCTATTGAAACTTTAGAGTATGTTACTTTCAGGAGTAAGGTGTACCTGACCCAAGCGGTGATATTCTCATTTGCCTCATCTGCCTGTGAAAATTGGACATTGAATAAAGACCATAGAAGAATCAATGCATTTGAATTATGGAGGAGAATATGGAAAGAACCATTGAAAGGAAAGCTAAAAAAGACAAACTGATCTATTTTGGAAAAAGTATGACCAGATTATTCCTTAGAAGCAATGACAGCGAGACTTCGTCTCATGTACTTTGGACATGTTGTCAAAAGAGACCAGTCATTGAAGAAGGACATCATGCTTGGTAAAGTAGAGGGGCAGTGAAAAGAGGAAGCCTCTCAGCAGATGCACTGGCCTCAGCAGTGGCTACAACAGTGAGCTCCGTCTCGGGAACAATTGTGAGGGGAGGTCAGATGAGCAGGCATTCCCCCACTGAGGGCAATCAGTTGCCAGACTGCTGTCTCATCCCACAGCAGGGTGGGCCTGCTCCCTGCCTCTGGGGACAATGGACAGGCTCCTGTAGGAGGGGTTTGCACCCTACTGATAATGTTCCTATGGAGACCCAGAGACCAACCCCTAGACCACCCACTCATTGCTGTGTA
>NW_022103938.1:1552560-1553589 GCF_000313985.2 Echinops telfairi
AATCAAGCAAGCCAGTGCTGGAGGTAGAGAGATTAGCTCCAAAGAAATGCAAATTAGGGGAGCTGACACAGAAGTAGAAGTTGGGAAAGTGCAACTTGGAGATGTACAGGTTAAAAAGAGCAGCTCAGAGAACGCAAGCAAAGAGCATAGAAAAGCATCTTTACTTTCTAGAGTAGAACAAGGGATTGCAGAAGAAGCAGATTTAGAATTTAGAATGGCTTATCCCATGAGAGTTATGGACAGACAGCCCGACAAGCAGCACCCACAAGAGATTCAAGAAAGGCAACATGCTGCCTTCCCCTTCAAGCTACTGAAGGACCTCAAGCAAGCAGTCAATAACTATGGCCCAGACTCACCATTTGTTATTAGTATGATAAAATTTCTAGCAGATTATGAGCATTGGATCCAGGTCCATTCACCTGGAGAAAGGGCGATACATTTATATTTTTGCAGAATAAAGCTGATGGACTCCCTTTAGAAGGACGCAACCACGTTTGGAGAAAAATGGACAAAGAGGAGACGGAGAAGCCACCCAATCTTAACCATAATTCCTTTTGCAGGTTAATGACACCCCGAAGAGAGGGGATATTTGTTTATATTTTCACAGGCAAAGGAGATAGGTGGATTTCTCTACAGCCAGCAAGGCCCAGAAGAAAGGAGGGATGCCCATGCTGTGCCGTAACCCTGTCCTGTTACTGAAGTTACCCAAACCGTCAAGAAGACCTTGCAGATTCCTGAGAATGGCGATCGCTGACTGCAAAGAAATTTCTTCCATTGCGGATGCCGTCTAAGGGACAATCTGGGATTCTATCAAAGCTGAACATTTTATACAATAGTGACTGGAATATTACTACAGACTGTTGCTTTGCTGAAACATCAGGATTTTGGACTTGTCAATGCTATAATGTAATTGGAGAACATCATAGATGAAACTGCTCGCAGTGCCACTTGCCATAATTGTGAATTGTTCACCTGCATTAACCATGCTATGCTTATAAACCTTTCAAAAGATAGCATCCTCATCCTAAA
>NW_022103938.1:1554858-1575122 GCF_000313985.2 Echinops telfairi
AGACCACCCACTCATTGCTGTGTAACCTATAGTGCAGCCCCTTCCTGTGACGTATGTCTTTACCTGTAATTAGTGGGCTGGATTGCCCCCAAAAGGTATATAGGTGTGAGTCAGCAGAACTTCTCTCTCTGACTCTCTCTGACCCTGAGCTCCTTGCTGCTCATTCCCTGGTCACTCCGCTCTCCCTTGTTCCCTTTCCCTCCTTCCCTTCCCCCTCTCTCCACGTGGACCACCAAGCTGGGCTGAGGTGAGCAATGTTGCTATGTATCACGCCTGACTGTATTATTGTATTATCTCTCATGCTCTCGATGACTTTAATATAATGCTTATATATCTCAACTGTACAATTGTGCATTACTGAACCCAGAAGTAGTATTAGTGAACCAGTGAGTTCAAGCAGCGGGTGGGGGCTGGTTCCCTCACCCTCCTTAAGCGTCATTTATTATTTTATTTAATACTACAAACAATAGTGAGGATGGAGCAGGACAGGACACTGCTTGGTTCTGTTGGGCATAGGGTTGCTATGGGTCAGAACCAACTTGATAGCAACAACAGCAACATGAACTACCTACTGCTATCAATTATAATTAAATATAATTTTCCTACCATGCAAGTTGATTTAAATTATAAATTTAAAGTATATAATGTAGTTGTTTGTAGTAAGATTACAGGGTTATGTAATAAAATCTCAGAGGATTTTGATCGCTTCCCCCCAGCAAACTAAGAAACCACAAACCAAAACCCATAGCCATGAACAGTCACTCTCCCTTCTATCTCTTATTCCTTGCTCACTCTCTCTTGTCCTATACAAACAATCTTATGATTGTGGCCTGGGACTATCGTACATTTACTATTGCAATGCCCTCCTTGCTTTATTATAACATGCCTTAGTCTAGTAGGCATCTTTTAGCCTTTGTGAATGAGTGTTATTGAAAGTTTGTCCTATCACTAACCCCCAGGTTTGTGTAGACAGTGTCCAGTCACTTAAGATGTTAATTTGTACAAATCAACAATTCATGCATTGCAGTTCACAGCTAGTCTATTCTTGCATAATTTCCTTGATCAACAGTGGTTTGACTTCTATACCACTGGCTAAATGAATAATAAATTATTATTAATAAAATCATTGTTATTAATAAATTAATAATCATTAGAATTACTTTATGCCCAAGAAGGATGATTGATAATGTTCTCTATCTTAAAATGATCACGATATCTCAAACAGGAGCAAGAGACATAGATAAATCACAGATATAGGAATGGATTTGGGTCACAGAGTTAATTCTTAACCCAATCCAGGAACAATTAGTTCTTATGACATAACTCTGCTAAATGCTCACCCTCATGAAGAGATCACCGAAGATAATGGTTATATAGCAATGTGTGATGAAGAAACCAGATGATGCCCAGCTATTAGAAAGAACAGTGTAGGGGGTTTTAAAGGCTTGTCTTCAAACAAACAGCTATTGAACTAAGTCTGCATGGAAGAAGCACATCAGTCTGTGTGATCTAAGGGATTTAAATAATAAAATCCAAATCTGAAGTAGTGAATAGTATGAGAGCTGAAATTGTGAACACTTGGATGGCTATAGATGACAGTGGAAGCCCAAAATCCATTTTCAAGATCCCCACATAGATTAAAATTTTGGTGAATCCCCTCTGACCATTCAAGGGATGTGAATGGCCTTGCTATCACACAGAAAGCATTGTAGAGTTGATATGGCAGTTGAGGTTAGATTAAAATGTATTATCTTATCATTTGCTATCCCTTTGACCCATTGTAAAGCTGATACTGTCAAAAGAAAATTGTCAAGGGGAAATACATGTAGTTAAGCCTCTGGTGAAATCCCTTCTGACCACAGAGCAAGAATGTGACTAGCCTTGCTATCATACCGAATTCATTGGAAAGTGGAATATTGCAGAGGCAGTTGTGCTAAAAATTTGTCACCCTATTTTATTTCCCTTTTCATCTTTTAAACTTGTTTTAGTTATTAAAGTCTTCTGCTTTCTTTTCAATTGAGGTTTTCCTTTATTTTGTTTGGTTCTTGTTGTTGTGGGCGGGGGGTTGGTATGTTTTTCTGTATATGAAATCCAGTATAGATAAATCTGTAAAGACAGTAACAGGATTAATGGTTTTGGGGGGTATGACGGGATGTTGGAAGAAAATGGGGAGCTAATAACAAGGAGCTCAAGAAAGAAGAAAACATTCTAAAATTGATTGTGGTGATGATTGAAAAGTTTTTAAAAATCTGATTGAACTATTGAATGTTATGCTATGTGAATTATATTCAATTAAACAAGTAAACAAAAAGCAGAGCAAGATGTGTGTATAAAATGTATCATATTAAATTTCATGTTTCCCCTATCTGGTTCTCTTCACTTCTTCTGTTAACATCTTTATCCTCCCTTTAGGTACCTTTGGGTGTCACGTCCTTACCCCAATACAAGTTTGTTCTCATTTGCCTCCTGCCTGCTACCATTGCTATAGGTAGCATTTTTTAAAATTGCTTTTTAGATAAGTTCAGAGAATCAATGGGCAATCAATTATACTGCCTTGTGCATATGCTTATCTTCATAATTATCTTCACCAGAATCCCTTATTCACTTGTGTGAACTTTAATTATGCTTGGGTTCCCCTTAATGTAAGGACTTCCTTCAATGTTTCTTGTCAGATAGCTCTGCTAGCACCACAGTTTCTCAGTTTCACTTTAGTTGAGCATGTTTATATCACCTTCATTTTGAAGATAGTACAGATAGTGTTGCTGGGTAGAATCTTGGCTAACAGTTTTTGTTGTTGCTGCTCTTTTGTTTTGTTTTCAGAGAACCTTGAATATGCTGGCCCTCTGTGACTTGTTATGAACGATAAGAACAATGAGTCGGTTGCCATGGCAAATCTCACTCTGTAGTAACAGTTTCTCCTTGGGAACTGTATTGCATTTATTTGGATTCAAATTCTTTTTCATCTCTGATCCTTGTTGCTCTTTTATATTATTGGTACATTCTATGCGTGTAATTTTTATCATGCTGAAAAATTACTGGGACATTCTTACCATCAGAGAGAATTATTTTATGCCCCTTGCTAATTAATATCTATTATTAAATACTTATTTAAGGACAAAAAGTAGTAATGGTTTAAAAGAAATACCTTACTTCACTTACATCTTTGAGTGAAAAGCACTGGTTTACTAAATATTTTTCATAACAATTATTTTTTTAAATGATTAGAACTTATTTATGATATGGTTAGATTTCATGTTTATAATCTCATATGTTTCATATGGTATAAAATATATTCATTTAAAATCTAGCAAGTCTAATATCAATGAGAACATGGCAAGAATATAGTAGGTTCACAAGAGTTGTATCAACAACTAAAGAAGATATAACGTTTTTACCCATAGTATCAGAAAATACAACCACCATTAACTTCTTGGTTTCAATATAGCTTTGAGTCTGACAAAAAAACAAACCAAACCAAAAAAACACAAAAAATTAACCACACTCACTGCCATTGCTTATGCCAACTCATAAGAGCCCTAGGCCAACTCATACAGGAAAGCGTAGAATTGCTTCTGTGAGTTTCCAAGAAAAAGCCTCGTCTTTCTCCTGAGGCACAGCTGGTGGTTTCATGCTGCCAGCCTGTCCAATTACAGCCTGATATGCATCCACTACGCCACTGGGGATCCTTTGAGTTTCATGATTAGTGTTTAAGAAGCACCTGTATTCAGATAGCTAATCCATTTCATAGATGTTTACAATCATCAATAACCCGAAATTGAAACTCTTATGTTCTTCTTCCTGTCTAGGCACACTCCACCATTCTCCATAAGCCAATGATCAACATTGTTTATATTTGCTATTGTCTCTAATAGATAAAATTGTTTATATATCTTTGAGTAACTTAAAATGCCATTTATTTGTCAAAGATATTTCCTTAAATAATAGGATACAATTCTCCAAGTTTTCTTTCTCAAATAATGTTTGTGTGTAGAAAAATATGTTGCATATCCATCCTTATAAGTAATTATTATTATTCCCTCTTTAGTTTTTTTTTATTTTAATTTCTTTGTACTATTGTTGTGGCCTGATCAAATAAAATGTATTTCTCAATTTTAGAACTTAAATTTATAGGGTGGTTGAGGTTAGTGATTGGAGAAATAAAATAGGTCATTAGTGAAACAGTTGGAAAGAAGGCGAAATGAATACTGTTATCAGCTAAATTGATGTAGAGAGCTGAGCTGAGTTGCCAGCTATCTGGGTCACTGATAAGATAATGCGTCAAAATGAAGATACAATCAAACTTGTATTCACTATGATAGTATAAGCAAGCAGAGAATGCAGTGAAGACAATGACTCATCTTGTTCCATCCCCTGCCCACCCCCACCCCCACGATGGTAGGGTGCCAGGCATGGATCAGGTAGAGTAGCATAGATGTGGAGGCCTATCTTACTGCCATGGGATTCATAAAACAAACAAACCCTGTAGTTTGGGGGTGAGAGAATGAAAGTGGAAAGACACTGAGTAAATTAGAGTGGAGAAAATTATTTTCTTCAATATCTTCCCTCCCCAAACTGTAATTTCTTTGTGAGATTGCAATGTATTGTCTATACACTAAGCCTGGTGTGGGCAATGCAGCTATGCCCTTTGAGTGCTGCCAACTAAAGCATTTGCCATTGCCTGTGGTCACCCCTGAAATATCACACATAGGTTTTTAGCCAGAAGCAAATTCCTCAACTCTTCTTCTTGGCTTTTTAGGGCCCCAGCAATAAACATAGGCTACACTCCATCATAGACCAGAATAAGTTTGACTTTAGGGGCTGTGACAATAATCAGGTAATTAGTCTGTATCAAAATGGGCCAGGGTCTATGATCAAAATTACTCCAAGCAGGATGATCAAACTTAGCCATGGAGGAATGAACTGAGCTTCACCATTGCCAAGAAAAAATTGCACCATGGTTTATCTGAGTCTAGTCAAGAAATCCAGAAGGTACATGTTGCCATGATGGCAGTAACTGGCATGTGCGTGATGTTTGTCATAGGATAACTTAGCATTAGACTCTTGTGCATTCTCGGTCAGGAAGGGGTTTGGTAAAGAGAGCATATCTCCAGGTCTTAGACATTGATGGAGGTGCAGTCTTGCTTTTTAAAGACAATTCAAAAGCTTAGATTGAAGACAAACTGATCGCTTTTGTGCATGACTGCCAGGTCAGATCTGGCATACTCTGTTCTAGGACTCCAGTTGCTCATTTCTTCCAGTTAAGCAGAAAACTGACAGTTTGTGTAATGAGGGAAAGGCTTAAAACAGGAATTTAGTTCTTATTTTTACACAAATATAAAACATGGCAGTTAATTTTCATCTTTCCATTAGTCATTCAGTTTAACAGATTTCCCAATGTGACTTCCAAGTGTGGGGGTCTCTTGTCTTTGGCTCTCCAAATGAAAAACAAACCAAAAATTCACTGCAATCACGTTGTTTTTGACTCCTAGAGACCCTATAGGACAGGGTAGAACAGTACCTGTGGATTTCTGAGACTATTACCCTTTACAAGAGTAGAAAGCCTTGTCTTTCTCTTGTAGAACTGCGGGTGGTTTCAAACTGCTGACCATGGCATTAGCAGGCCAACGTATAACACTCTGCTTCAGTTGAAATACTCACTCAATTATTCGCTGCCATAGTTAATTCTGACTGATAGTGACCTTATAGAAAACAGTAGAACTACTCGTATGGGTGTACTTTTCAAAAGTAAAAATCCTTATCCAATCTGAGTGACTAATGATTTCTAACTGCTGACTTTGAAGCTGCTTAACATAACCAATACACCACCAGGGTTCCTGCCTGAAATAATCCAGTTAAATAATTGGTCCAGTTAAATATTGGTTTGGAAAAACTCTCTAGGCAGTCAGTCTGAAAGAGTTTGAAATAATTCTTTATTCTCAAAAGTGTGAACAGTTGATGTTCTGTAGAGAGCTGAAGCCAACTCTTGCTGTTTCACAATCAATGCTGCTGGGTATGATTCTAGGCTTAATATTAGGTTTGAATCAAAAGCATTTACATCAGCTTGAAAAGACAGCATAAGGAGTTGCTTTGTTTGTTCATTGTTTTTAAGGGAAAGGGAAGGGCTGTTAGGCCTTAGTGTGCCTAGCCATCGCCCTGACGTTGTGTCTACCCAAGTACCATGGTTATGGTGTATGTCTGGTGTATTCCAGTTGTCAGTGAGTCTCACTCAATAATCACAGATTACTTTTTTTTAAAAATTATGCTCTATTGTCATCCAGAATTCTTATCTGGATTGTTAATATGGAAAAGGGACAAAAACAGTTTTTGTGTCTTCTTTAGGTTTATTGTGATTATTATAAAAATATCCACAACTTAACATTTTCCAATACAAAATTTTCATGTACATAACTGACATGAATTGCATGAAATATATGTCTTTTTATTACAGTTTGAGAGACTCTCTTTGGCATTTCTTGTTAGGCATGTCTAGTCATAAAAATATTCCTTCAGCTGGGACAATTATAATGTATTAAGTTAAAAAAAAACATTATGTTTTAAAATTGGCCTACATAAAATTCTGAATTTCTGAAAAATTCAAAATTGATTTCCAGGATCCTCAGGAGAAGGCCTTGCCCATACAGAGGCCTCATTGCCTATTGACAGGCTAGATTCCACCCCTTCACTCTTAATCCTCTCAAATTGACAGATTATGTAACTACTACAACATCTGACAAGACCACAGAAGAGATCAAAAAGGTAGTACCCTTCAGAATAGCCAAGCACAAATTGAAATATCTAAGGATATACCCGATTTAAAAAAAAAAAAAAGACTTGTATGAGGAAAACTACAACACTATTACAAGAAACCGAGTGACCTCAACAAATGGTTCCCATGTCCATGAATCAGAAGACTCAATATAATAAAGATGTCCGTTCTGCCTAAGGCACTATATAAGTTTAATGCTATCCTAGTACAAATGCCATCATCTTTCTTCAAAAAGTTGGGGAAAACTGATTACCAACTTCATATGGAGAGGAAAGAAGCCCAGAATTAGCAGAGAACTCCTCAAGAAAAAGGACAAAGGGAGAGGTCTTGCTTTACCTGACTGTAGCACCTATTATACAGCCACAGTGGTCAAAGCAGTGTGGTATGGGTATAATGACCAGATTCTTAGACCAACAGAAAAGAGCTGAAAACCCAGAAATAAAATCATCAGCATACAGGCAACTAATCTTTGGTAAAGGCCCCAAAAATATCAAATTGGAAGTGAATGTCCTCTTCAGCAAGTGGTGCTGGGAAAAATGGATATCTACCTGCAGAGAAATGAAGCAAGACCCTTACCTCGCTTCAGGCACAAGAATAAACTCAAGGTGGATCACAGACCTTGAGGTATAACCCCAAACTACTTGGGCCATCAATGAGGGAATTGGGACAAATCAGAGAACTTTGGCTCAGGGAATACATAGACTATCAGAAATAGGGAAGGATACAAATACAGAGGAAGCACAAATTGACAAGTGGGATAAACTGAAGATAAAACACCTGTGTACATTGAAATAATTCACACCAAGAGTAATAAGAGAGCCCACAGACTGGGAAAACCTCTTTAGCAATGACATCAGACAAAGGAAGGCCTTTTACTAAAATCTACTATACTCTGCTAACTTACAATAAGAAAAAACTAATTGCTCACTGAGGAGGTGGGCAAAGAACCTGAACAGAAGTTCCAAATGGCCAGTACACATATGAGAAAATGTTCCCGATCATTAGCCATAAGAGAAATGGAAATTAAGATAACTATGAAATACCACCTAACACTCTCAAAGCCCAATTCAAAAAATCAGAAAGTAACAAGTGTTGGAGGGGCTGTGGGGAGATAGGAACTCTTGTCCACTGCTGGTAGACCTGTAGGTATGCACAGCCATTATGGAAATCAATTTGGCAATATCTAAAACAGATGGAAATTGAGCTACCATTTGATCCAGCAATCCCCCTAGTGGGCATATACCCAGAAAAGGTTAGAAACAAACTGAACATCTGTGTGGCAATGTTCATCGTGGTGCAGTTCACAATCTCAAGGAGTTGGAAGCAACCTAAATTTTCCTTTGTTTTATTTTGTTGTTGTTCTCTCTTGTTTTTGTGCTTATTATGGTCTCTGCATGTCTATCTAGAGAAGATAGGCGGGATAAACAATCCAGAGGAGCAAACAACAGGACTGATGGTTCCGGGGAGACATGAGAGAGGTGGAGGCAGGGGAAAGGAAGGGGGTGTCAACAAACCCAGGGACAAAGAAACAACAAGTGATATAAAATTGATGGCGAGGAAGACATAGATGACTTGTGGGGCTTGATTAAGGGCAATGTAGCCAAGAGGAAAGTAGAAGGAAATAGAGGAAAGAGCTAGGAGGCAAAGGACATTCATAGAGTTCTAAAAACAGGCATGTACATATGTAAATATATTTATATATACCAATAGGGAAATAGATCTATGTACATATATTTATATGTTAAGTATTAAGGTAGCAGGCAGACATTGGATCTCTACTCAAGTACCCCCTCAATGCAGGAACACTTTGTTCTGGTAACCCATCATTCTGTTATGCTCACCTTCCCAACACTACCACTGAAGACAAAATGGGTGCACAGCCAAATGTGGTGGAGAAAGATGATGATGCCAGGCTATCAAAAGTTATAGTGCCTGAGGTTTTAAAGGCTTGAAGTTAAATAAGCGGCTCTCTAGCAGGGAAGCAATGAAGCCCACATGGAAGCACACCAGCCTGTGTGATCACAAGGTATCAATGGGATCAGGGAATTGCCAATTGTGTACAGATGAGCTGAGGATCTCCAATAAAAAGTAAGAGCCCCAACAAAAAATTTTTTTAATGTTTTGGACTGCCAAAGAACAAGCACATTTGTTTTGGAAGAAGTATAACTAGAATAGTCCTTAGAGGCAAGAATAGGGAGACTTTGTCTCAAGTACTTTGGACATCTTGTCAGGATAGACTAGTCCCTAGAGAAAGACATCATGCAGTAACAAAGAGGAAAACCCTTGATACGATGGATTGACACCATGGTTGCCACAACGGGCTCATAGTAACACTTGTAAGGATGGAGCTGGACGGGGCAGTGTTTTGTTCTGTTGTACGTAGGGTTGCTATAAGTCAGAACTGGATAGCACCGAAAACAACTCGGTGATGATATCTATCACAGGAAGTCCACTCTATATCCCATGATTAAGCCCATTCATGCATGACTTGGGCTACAAATCCAGGTTCATTATTAGACTTAGTGTGATCAGTAAATCTGAACAAGAGACAAACATGGTCTGATAGGACCTGGATGGTATGTCCTGATTCAATAGCATGCTGGTGGTTGGAGGGGAGTACGGGAACAAGTCCAGAGAATGTGTCAATATCCAACAAATCCTCTGGATGGGATGACAAGCCCAATGTGGTTTACCTGCCAAGAAGGTCCTGATCTGTCAGTTCGGGGTTCTGTCCCTGAGTAATGTTTAGCCCCGGCAGGATCCAGCTGAAAGATGCTGTTCCTGCCTCTTCTCACTATAGTGGCAGTCCATACTTATAGGTGCAGTGTTGAATGGTTTGAATTCCAGTCAGCCAGGATCTTAGGGGCAATCAGTTCACATCTGCTTATTCTGGGCCAGAGGCTACTTTGCTCTCCATGCTTCCTTGATAAGCACCATTTGCTTGTGGGCTTCGATCTTTGTCAGCAAAGCTTCTTTCTGGTGACCATACGCATGGATAATAAGACGTTTATTAAGAGCTGACTGATTTTTATTCCAATGCCATGGCCACAAGCTTGATGTTGCTGTTAACTACCACTGAGTTTGTTCAGACTCATAGCAACTCAATGTACAACAGAAGGAAACCCTATCCAGTCCTGGGTTATCCTCACACTTGTTCTCACGTTTGAGCCTATTGTTGTAGACACTGGGTCAATCCATCTCATCCAGGGTTTTTCACTCTTCTGCTGCCCCTAGACTTTACCAAGCATCATGTTCTTCTACAGGGACTCATCTCTCCCGACAATATGTCCAAAATACACGAGAGGAGTCTGACCATTCTTGCCCCAAAGAGCATTACACAGGGAGGGTTGATTTATGTCAGTCCTCAGCTTGCCAATGATCCAATTGAACAGCCAGATCATTCGCTATAGTCCCAATCAGGTAGGCTCACTGACTTCCACCTGCCTTACCTGCAGCATTTCCATCCAAGTTGGGCGGGGGAGTTTAGTAGGAGTGCACATAGACAGTACATTAATATCTGTAACATATTCAGTAGGGGGAAACATACAGTGAAGATTTTAGAGGAGTCCCAAAGTCATGACCACAGTCTAGCTTGGGCAAAGGTCCAGATGGCAGAGACCTCAAAGAGAAAAGGGAACATTTTGTGTTTCTGTCATCTTGGTGCCAAGACCTGTGGGAATCACAGTCACCTGTGGGAACTCTTGCTATCCAAAAGTCCCCAAAAGTTCAATGCATTTGTCCTCTTTCTCTTAATTCTAAAAATTACAGAACTACTTCAGAGGCATGGTGGGTTACACAATGAGCTGTGAAATACGAGGTCGCAGTTACAACCCTGCAGTCTCTGGGAGTGAAAAAAAAAAAAGATGAAACGGCTTGGTTCTACAAAGATTTAAAATCTCAGAAACTAAAAGGGGCAAGTTCCCCTTTTCCTTTAGGGTTGCTATGAGTTGGCATCAACTCATGGCGGTGGGTTGTGCAACAACTAGTGTTTGTTTGTTTTCTCTTGAAAGCCAAGAGGTTTGGGAAAGACCACAGGGCTCTTCACCCATTTCCAAGCCCACTGGGAGTGACAAAGGGAAAGTGACAAAGAAGGTCAATTTAACATGAGCTCTGTGGGAAAGGAGGGAACAGAGATCCTGCAGAGTAGTAAGCATATCCACTGTCCCCCAGCCCCCGCCATCCTGGGGCCGAGAGCTGTGGGCCTGGCAGGAAGGTAGAGTGGGTGGTGGAGGACGAGGTGAGGACTCATGACGCTACCTTCACCCTTCTGCTCCTCTGTATGAGATCATTGGTATGTGATGACACACAACTCTCTGTGGAGAGCTTTCCCATTTGACTGAATTTAAAGCTTTTTCAATTTTGTGTTTGTGTCAAGAAAATTTAGAAACAGAGGTAAAAGTTTACCCACACTCATTACAGCTACGTGGTAACTTTCATACATGAAATCACTGATGAAACATGAGCTCTTCATTTATTTTTAAACTTTTTATTAGGATTTAAAATTTTAGAGTATATTGGTTTTCCATATATTTCATACATGGATTGCAGTCCCCAAGATGTACCAGCACTCTTCCAACTTCCGCCCTCCCTGTGTTTTTCCATTATTATTCATCCTTTTTTCCTGATCCATCTTGCTTAAGAGTTTTTATCCATAAGCAAATGCTGTCTTTTGATTTTGTTTGGTGGATTGTTCTAAGGAGTGTCTACCTCCTGGATGTTGTTCTTCCCCTGCAAGTCTGTGTTGTTGGGCTGAGAGCTGAGTCAGAGGAGAGAGTACAGTTCCAGGAGTGAAGAGTCGCTAAAGGTCATAGTCTGGGGATTCCAAGTCTCCCTCAGACCAGTAAGCCTGGTCTATTTAATGACTTTGGGTTTTGTTCCACTTTGTTCTCCCACTCGACTCATGACTCTCTTTTGTGATCCCTTTCAGAGTAATTAGCAGTGGAAGCTGGACAGCATCTAGTTCTTCTGGTCTCAGGGTCGTGGAGGCTGAGGTTTGCTGTGGTCCATTCATCCTCTGGACAAATTGTTCTCATACATCTTCTATTTTGCTCATTCTTATTTTATGGTACTTCTGTGCTGTGTCCAGGGGCAACAGAGAACATGGAGGTGGGGCAAGCACTACTTGCATCTGGGTGGGCACTCTACTGCTTGGTATAACTGTGATCCAGAAACAGCAGGTCCAGCTCTTTCAGGGACTGAAAGCTGGAAGAGCAATAAGGTACCCATGCACCCTGTGGAAGTCTGGAAGGCCCTCTCCCCACACCGGTGGGCCATGTCAGTAGAGGGACAGCAATTCAGAACCTGTGTACACACATGGTAAGTCACAATCATGTTTCTGCATTTGGCCCAGGCCGAACTCTAGTGCCTCTTCCTTTGTTTTGAAAGCTTTGTTACACTCACCCCAATAAAAGGTTTTCTTTTTGGGCATGTTCTCATGTTTGATGAGTCTTGACTTCCACATATAAGATTTTCCACATTTAATTCATTCAAAGGGCCTTTTTCCTGTGTGAAATCTCTGATGTGCTGTAAGGAAACTTTTCCAGATGAAAGCTTTACCACACTCATCACATATATTTTTTCTCCAGTATGAATTCATAGATGAGTTTTGATATTTGCTTTCTGAATGAAGGCTTACCACATTCACCAAATACATTTCTGTCCAGTATGAGTTCGCTGATGAACAGTGAGAGCAGTCTTCCTGATAAAGGCTTTTCCACATTCACCACATACATGGGGTTTCTCACCGGTATGAGTTCGCTGATGAACAGTGAGCTCATTCTTCCAGATAAAGGCCTTTCCACATTCACTACATACATGGGGTTTCTCTCCAGTATGAGTTCGCTGATGATAAGTAAAAGCAGACTTCCTGATAAATGCTTTTCCACATTCACCACATACATGGGGTTTCTCTCCGGTATGAGTTCGCTGATGAACTGTGAGGTCCTTCTTCCTGATAAAAGCTTTTCCACATTCACTACATACATGGGGTTTCTCTCCAGTATGAGTTCGCTGATGAATAGTAAGCTCGTTTTTCCTGATAAATGCTTTTCCACATTCGCCACATACATGGGGTTTCTCTCCAGTATGAGTTCGCTGATGAACAGTGAGAGTATTCTTCCTGATAAAGGCTTTTCCACATTCACCACATACATGGGGTTTTTCTTCTGTGTGAACTGTCTGATGTACTATAAGGCATTGCTTCTGACTGAAAGCTTTACCACACTCAACGCATACATAAGGTTTCTCTCCAGTATGAGTTCGCTGATGAACAGTTAGAGTATTCTTCCTGATAAAGGCTTTTCCACATTCACCACATACATGGGGTTTATCTTCTGTGTGAACTGTCTGATGTACTATAAGACATTGCTTCTGACTGAAAGCTTTACCACACTCACCGCATACATAGGGTTTTTCTCCTGTATGAGTTCGTAGATGAGTTTTGAGACGTGCTTTCCGAATGAAGCCTTTGCCGCATTCACCACATACATGAGGTTTCTCTACAGTATGAGTTCGCTGATGATCAGTGAGAGCTGTTTTCCTGATAAACGCTTTTCCACATTGACCACATACATGGGGTTTTTCTCCAGTATGAGTTCGCTGATGATAAGTGAGAGTAGACTTCCAGAAAAAGGCTTTTCCACATTCACCACATACATGGGGTTTCTCTCCAGTATGAGTTAGCTGATGAACAGTTAGTTCATTCTTTGTGATAAAGGCTTTTCCACATTCACCACACACATGGGGTTTCTCTCCAGTATGAGTTCGCTGATGAACAGTGAGAGCATTCTTCCTGCTAAAGGCTTTTCCACATTCATCACAGGCATAGGGTTTCTCTCCAGTATGAGTCTGCTGATGAACAGTGAGTGCATTCTTCCAGATAAAGGATTTTCCACATTCACCACATACATGGGATTTATCTTGTGTTTGAAATGTCTGATGTGCTATAAGGTATTTTTTCTGACTGAAAGCTTTACCACACTCACTGGATACATAGGGTTTTTCTCTTGTATGAGTTCGTAGATGAGTTTTGAGACGTGGTTTCCAAATGAAGTCTTTGCCACATTCACCACATACATGGGGTTTCTTTTCAGTATGAGTTCGCTGATGAACAGTGAGAGCAGCCTTCCAGGAAAAGGATTTTCCACATTCACCACATAAATGGGGTTTCTCTCTAGTATGAGTTTGCTGATGATCAGTGAGAACATTCTTCCAGATAAAGGTTTTTCCACACTCACCGCATACATAAGATTTTTCTCCTATACGAGTTTGTAGATGAGTTTTGAGATGTGATGTCTGAATTAAGCCTTTGCCACATCCACCACATACATGGGATTTCTCTACAGTATTAGCTCGCCAATGAGCATTGAGATCACTGTTCCTGGTGAGGCCTTTCCCACATTCACTGCATACACAGGGCATCCCTTCCACGTGAGTTTTCTGATGTTCCCTGAGGTATGCCTTACTGTGATATACTTTGCCACATTCCAAGCATTTATATGGTTTTTGTCCTTTATGAGTTTTTCGATAATGTTCATTGGGTTTGAACACTTCATCGAATTCTTGCCCACACTGATTGCACTCAAAGTCCTTCTCTAGTATATGAATGATCTGATGCTCACAGAGGAAAGACTCCTTGATGAAGGGTTTCCCACATTTATCACTTATGCATGGTTTCTCAATTTTGTCAGATTCCTGATGTTGGATGCACTGTGACTTCATGCTACTGGATTTTTCACACTCAGGCAATTTCATTTCAGCATAAAATTGCTCTTGTTCAACATGCGTAAAAGTTTTCTCATCTCCATTGAGCACAGCTGATGGCTTTATTTTGTTGCTACTGTACAGATTTAATGGCAGAATGATTAAATCTGATTTTACAATTCTTTCATGTAAGCCAAACATGTTCTGTTGATAAACAATACTTTCCAATGTATTAAACTTATAGCATTCTTCCATTCTGTCCACGCTTCTTTCATGTTGCGAGTACTCAAGTAAATGAACATCTTTCTCGATTTCTATAAAAGAACAAAACATTGAATTTTTTTATCATATTGATTTACACTGGCCCCCTTAAAATATGCATTGATACGAGGTAGATCTTTATTGACAACCCTCTTATATGAATGTAAATAAAACACTATATTTAATGTTTTTTGCTCACTGGTAGAACTACAACATGTAAACAATCAAAATTGTAATGAATTGTGGGATTATAAAGAGATTTTCCCCCAGCTTTGTCCCCCCAAAGGCATGCCAAACATTAGGGGCTTTTTGCCCACTGTATAGTGGGAGTCAGATGCTTAGAGACATCTTCCCTATAGGGGGTCAGTTGCCAGACAACTGTTTGGTCCCACCAAGGTAGGACCTGCTCCCTATTGTTAAGGATAATGGGCTACTTCTCCCTAAAGGCTTGCGACCATTAGCTTGGCTCCTGTAGGTGGGGTTCACACCCTACTGATAATGGTTTCTATGGAGATCCAGAGAACAAGCCAAACTAGCTCAGTGACATCCAAAGTAAGGCTGCCATCCTGAATCTAGGATCCGCCCTTCTTGTCACATGTATACCTCCAATCCCTTCTCTTCCTATTGCGTGTATATCCCTAGATTGTCTCCCTCTCTTTGCTGTATTATCTATAGTGCAACCCCTTCCTGTGGCATATGTCTTTACTTGTAATTAGTGGGCTTGCACTCCCCCCAAAGGTATATAGGCTTAGGTTAACAATAAAGAGCTCTCTTGGGCTCCCCTCTTGGCCTTTCATCAATACACCCTCTCCTCTCTGGTCCTCTTTCCCCTGTTCCCTTTCCCCTCATCCTCCGTCCCCTCCCCTTCTCTCCATGAAGATGATCAAGCGGGGCTGAGGTGAGCATGTTATCCATGAAATGTGTCTGACTCCATTATTTCAGTCTCTCTTTTATTTCTCATGCTTTCTATGACTTTAACATAATATTTATATATCTCAACCATACAACTGCGCCTATCAAACCCATGATTATGTGGGAGGCTAGCCCTCTCCCCACAATGAATGAACACAGATATTGTAGTTGCTTAAATACGGCCATGAAAATATACAACAAATGTAAATATAAGCAAGGTATTGAGACCAATAGACCACAGGGCAGTAAGGTTTGCTAAATCCAGTTGGTAGAGGACAGATGTATTCATTCCATCAATCTTTACTGAGAGACAACTAAGTACTAGATAAAGTTGGGAATGTGAAAAATGCAGAATGTTCTACATGGGGGAACACTATTTTTATAGGTATATAGTAAAGGCATTATAGTACACAAACATTTTTCTTATGTTTATGGAGTCTATATGCTAGCTTACACCACTCATCTTCCAGTACTGTCCAATGGTGGCTTGCATGTCGATGTGATAACAGAAGCAATGGCACACAGGACGTCAAATTCAAGTAGGATCACCCACGGCAGACAGGTCTTGGTGGAATTTCCAGAAAAATGGACTGGGAGGAAGACCTGGTGATCTACTTCTGGAACATGAACCCCTCAGGTTTAATGGCAATGAATTTAAGACTGAACAAGTACTACCTCCTGAAAGTAGAGTCAACAGTAATGATAAGAATGGAGTAAAAGGGACTTTCAGTTGGTGACATGGCATGATTCAAAATGAGAAAAATTAGTTGCAAACATCCACTAATAATTGGAAGACAGTATGAAGTATTATCAAGAAAATTTGTAAGTTTCCAAACAAAATGGAATGTTTAAAGATTGATAGTGAATGTGTTACTGAACTTAATAAACTGGTACTGGCTATTTTAAACTAGATAATCAAGTGGTTTATAAGGCTGAGCTTGACAAATTCAAGAAGACTAGTGTCATTGATTATCAAAAAGTAAATTGCAAGATCTTCCCTGAAGTATAATGCTGTGAGTGGTAGGTTAATATTCCTATGCCTGCAACTAAGATCAGTTACTACAAGTATTATTTATATTTGTGTAACAACTGTTAAAGCAAACATAAAGTGTGGGACCCAGCCTCACAGTTGAATAGATCCTTAGGAATAGTGTGTAAAATTAAGGAAGATAACGCAGACAGCAAAAACAGGGTAGAACGGCCTCATCTCTGATGCCGGAATAAGATAGTGAGGTTACTTAACAATGAGTTTATATATAGCAGGAAAGCGTGCAAGCCTCCAGAAGGCAAATACACAACAGAACAGACAAGTGTGAATGTGGGAATATCCTGAATTCTTTTAGAACACTTCAAGATAAGTATCAGGCTGTGGGAAACCGAGGACCAAGGAAAGAGTGGATGCAGACAAATTATTTTGAGAATTAAAGAACATTGCAAGGCCAGGTATCTGGGTGGAGAGACACATTCATATTTGTAAGTTGGAGAAGAGTCCCAGTCACATTATCCTAATTAAAAAGCATTGCCACAATATCCTTCATTATAGTGTTACCTTAATGATACCTTATAGAAGCACATGGCTAATTACTATCTGCCACCAGCTTTCACTACGAGAGCAGACGTGTTATTATTGTTCTCCCCACTCAGGGGACAGTTACTCCCCTCCATCTGCCTTCAGCACTGGTCTTAAGTAGCTCACCCAATGAGTTCAGGGACCTCCAAAGTAAAGATACTGCCCAACTGCCTGTGGTTAGGATGGAGTGGGGGTGAGGGCGAACTTGTGTGCTCCAAGACCATATAAATTGGTGAAAGAATACATTCTCTGTCTCTATCTTGCACAGACCTGGCATCATGGAAGAGGTGAGTGCCTGAATACTTTTGTCTGCCCTTTTATTTCTGCCCTTCAATTATACAACCATCCCTTAGGACCCATACAGAAGGCATTTAAGAGACAAAGGGGTTCCTTGAATGACAGCAACAAAGGGAACCTGATTGCTATTAAAGCTGAGAAGAGAGAAGTCAGACGCCTGTAGGAGACAGCTTTATACTAGGATCTTAATGGAGGGCAGTTGTGAAGAAAACTCTTATCTGCTGATTGTGGATTATCACCTGTATCTACATCCTTGGGACTGTGGAGGTTTTCTTCTAACACTAGTACTGGTCTTACAAACCCTGTGGTCAGGAGTATGGAGATTAGGCTGCTTACACTTTCATCCAGGTTCTGTTTTCTACAATAAACAAATTGAAGGGCGGGGAAGAGGGGAGCTGATATCAAGTTCAAGAACCAGAAAATGTTTTCAAACTGGTGGCAATTGTACAATAATGCTTGATGTGATTGAACTGTGGAATGTTATGACATCTGTAAGAGCCCCCAATAAAATGATTAAAAACAGTATTGAAAATTTCACATAACTTTTGTAGCCTGACATAGAGCAGGCATACAATCATCAACACTGATGAATGTAAAATTTGGGAACAGGATCAGTAGCTGGAAAATGTGGCCTTAGTGACAGAGATGACTCAAGAGTTTACTGATAAAATTTTGAGAGACTAACGATGAATTCACAGCAAATTCCTTATTAAACAACAGAAATGGAAACTACACATGAAGCTATTTCTGAAAGGAACTCATGAAAAACCAAATCCACCACATCTATAGAAAGAAATGATGGAGAAGCTCATTAATGAAAACAAGGCCAGGGGCTCACTGTGGAACAGATCATCAATTGCTCAAATCCAAGTTGAAGCTAGTCAAACTTGAGCTTAGAGACTATCTAAAGCAGTGGTTCTCAACCTATGGATTGCAATCCCTTTGGGAATCAAACAACCCGTTCACAGAGGTCGCCCAATTCCTAACAGTAGCAAAATTACAGTTTTAAAGTAGCAACAAAAAATATTTTATTGCTGGGGGAAGGGGTCACCACAACATGAGGAACTGTGTTAAAGGGTCATGGCATTAGGAAGGTAGAGAACCATTGATCTAAAGAATAAACGTGATGAATTGAAGATTGATGACTGAACACCAGATGGTTGTGGGATGACACCAGAACATCATATATCCGGAAATCAAAAGGCTACTGAAAAGACAGTATATAAAGAGAACAACATTGAATATACCATGTACTGTTTGAATAACAACAAAAAAAACTGGTGTTGGAATATGCACCCAAAATGATCTTTAGAGGAAAGAACTAGGAAGCAAAGGGCATTTATACAGGTCTAAATACAGGCATATACATATGTAAATGTATTTATATATGATGATAGGGAAATAGATTTATGTGCATATATTCATAGGTTTAGTATTAAGGTAGCAGAGGGACACTGGGGCCTCCACTCAAGAACTCTTTCAATGTGCAGCCGGCCCCAATCCCAACTGCGTGGACACAGGGCCCTTCCCCCAGAGGAATTTATTTCAGGGAACAGCACTGAATCTGCAGCTCAAGAAGAAGGACATGTCTGATTAGAGCACATGCAGGGGGGAGGAAGAGAGAATGGAGCACATCCTGGCGCAAAAAGCCTTGGGGATGATATTCCTGCTCAGAGCAGCCAATCTACAGAGAAGACCATATGGCCGGCCCCACTATGAGACATGACATCCCTCACTGACCCATAGCCCTACTGGAGACACAGTGTGGGAATTCCGCCCAATCTGATCCCACCACACAGAGGCAAAACACTAAGGGCATGGAACACAACAGCAATGGGAATAGAGAAACGGAATCCCCAGGAAATACCAAAAATAGACTTTGGGGCCAGGGCTTGGTGACACATCAGACTTAACCGGAAAATACTAAAGGCCAACAAACAGTCTTGAACTGACTACAAGCTTTTCTTTCTTGTTGTTTTGCTTTGTTTTGTTGTCGTTGGGTTGTTGTTTTGTTTTATTTTGTTGCATGGTTTTGCTCTGTCTTGTTTTTGTGCATGGTATGATCTCTGCAGATCTGTCTGAATAAGATAGGCTGGATGAACAATCTAGAGGAGAAAACAACGGGACCAATAGTTCCGGGGGGACATGGAAGAGGGGGAGGTGGGGGAAAGGAACTGGTGTTAACAAACCCAGGGACAAGGGAACAACAAGTGATCCAAATCGGTGGTTGTGGAGGGTTTAGGAGGTCTGGTAAGGCATGACCAAGGGTAATGTAACGGAAAAAATTACTGAAAGAACCCCTAATGAAGGCTGAACATGATAGTGGGACAATAGGAAAATAAAAGGAAATAGAGGAAATAACTAGAAGGCAAAGGGCATTTATAGAAGTCTAAATAAAGGCATGTACATATGTAAATATATTTATATATGAGATGGGGAAAAAGATCTATGTGCATATATTTATATGTTTAGTGTTAAGTTAGCAGATGGATATTGGGCCTCCACTCAAGTACTCCCTCAATGCAAGAGTACTTTGTTCTCTAAACTGGCATTCTATAATGCTCACCTTCCCAACACAATTGCTGAAGACAAAATGGGTGAATAAGCAAATGTGGTGAAGAAAGCTGATGGTGCCCAGCTATCAAAAGATATAGCGTCTGGGGTCTTATAGGCTTAAAGGTAAACAAGCGGCCATCTAACCCAGAAGTAACAAAGCCCACATGGAAGAAATACAACAGCCTGCGTGATCACGAGGTG
>NW_022103938.1:1575565-1582487 GCF_000313985.2 Echinops telfairi
AAATACAAGTTTCCTCTAGTTCCTAAATGCTTCCTCCCTCCCCCTACTATCATTATCCCAATTCTACCTTACAAATCTGGCTAGACCAGAGGATGTACACTGGTGGAGATAGGAACTGGAAGGGGGTGGTCTGCGGAAGGCATACTGCATAGTAAGGAACATACAGCAGATAATCATTTAATGAAAAACCAAGAATGCAGCATGTTAAAAATGTCCTTTGCACTTACTAAATTATCGGAGGTGCAAGCAACTTTAAAGAAAATCTGACAGGTAGAAAGAAATTGAAGGTACAGTGCTAAAGGATATCCTAAACTGATAACAATGTTCTTGCTTGGAAGATGATCTTAGATACCTGAAAATAACACAAGTCCTACACGTGTTTCACCAAAAGGAGTGAAATGCAGAGAAGCATGTTTGTTAAGCAATTCCAATGGAGAAGGCAATTTGACCATCTCTATTAGAAAACAGAAAGAACTTATATAACTAGAATGAAGAAAACTTTAAAGGGTTAGGAGAATAAATGGAAACCAAAACCTTTAGAGAAACTCCAAGAGGGGAAGCTAAGGAAGCCCAATGGAGACCCATTTATGGTTGGAACTCAAGATCCACAATGGGGGTTGAGTACTGCCATAGGGAAATCCATTCTCACTCAATAGGGGAGGAATGTGCTGTATTTCTGAGGGCAGTTATGTATTCAAATTCTCTGTTTGGAGAGAGGCTTGCGAGATGGCCTTTCACAGTAAGGTAGAAGCATATAAAAGAGGAACAGTTTTGAGACTCTTAAAGAAGGAAAATTATGGAACCAAACATACAATAGTGTAAATCAAATAAATGGAAATTTAATCTCAGAAGAGCCAGAGGAGTACTTCTCTCAACTTCTAGGAAATGTAAGGTTTCACATTCAAAGAAGCACATACTTTTATGTATCTGACACCTGTGATGGGTGTGAGGCCTTCTACCAGTTGAATCAACCCTCTCAGCCAATTCCACTTAAGGTATTTTGAAACAATTCCACTGCAGCTTTTTTCTAATACAGACCACAGTTCTCCTTGCTCCAATTGAGAAAAAGCTTCTGGGGTGACAACTAGATAACCTGGTCATGACAAATTACAGAATCTTAGGCACACCAAATTAACCTAAGGTTTGTACAGCCTGCAGATGGTTGTAATTCTGGAAAAATAATGTTCAAAGGAACAAAGTAAAGGGTTTGCTCTCGAGGGTGGAAGGCTGTGCCCACTAACCCAGGACCAGAGAATGCGATCAGACTCTACCTCTTTGAGAACACCACAGACACTGCAAAGATTTTAACATATAGGATAGGAAAAGCCAATGACATGGTCAATGCCTACAGAATTCTCCTCACCAATGGAAACCAGGTTGCGATAGTTCTCCAACATCACATCCTGATATAGAGTCTTCTGAGCAGGGTTCAGGAGTAGCCATTCTTCCAAGGTGAACTTTACTGCCACATCGTTGAATGTCAGTGGTTTCTATAGGAAGAGGAATCTATTTAATGACATATTTTCCATTTGAAGATTTATTTTTAATGTTATAGTAAGGAAAGCAAAACATTAATAAAGTTGCTCTGTGATACTGCATTCCAAAATGTGTGGTAAACTGAGGACTTGGTAGAATTTGACCTTATTTTTACACTTGAAACCATGAGCAAAGAAAACCAACCCTTTTTTCAGAAAAATGTCCATTGTTCTGAGAAGGAAATGGTTTCAAATACACATTCTTCTGGCCAAATAATGTGCCCTGCCACAACAGTCCTCCATTAAGGAGTGGTCTTAAAGGAGCTACCATAATAGATTAATTATTTCTGTTCCGGCTACTTCACAATGCCTGAAGGTTATCTGTAGATTAGAGCAATCAGGTTCTATAGCCAACCCACCATAAATGTAGCAAATATCTGCAGGGGCCTAAGGGTGGATTTGAGGTCAACTAGCACTAGGTCAAGGTAGTGACTCACCTCGGTGCTTGTTTATGATGTTACCCGCTTATGATATTACCCATTGATTACATATATGCTAACAGTACGACGTGCATGCTTTATGAAAGAGTTTTAAGTTCCATTATATATGGCCATTGGAAAATACATTCACTCTCTCAGTCCTGACATGGGATGAGGAACCCCTGTGTCCCTCTGCCTGTCTTTAATATTTTCCACAATTGCAAAGCCACTCCTGAGGACCCCCGTTTGAGTGTCGGGGACCCCTGTGCCCCCCAAATAATGTAGCCACTCATAAAATTAGAAATTTTAGTAGCAGTGAAATTATCTGAATGACCCAGAAATGGCTCAGATTTATAAATCACAAAAGTAGGTAAAGACATATCTGTTTATATTAACAAACAAGTTTACAGTACATTGTGAAATGGAATGAGGAGTTCCAGCAGTACCACCAGTATAAGAGGCTCTGTACCTTCAGTGGCAATAGGTATCAGGAACAGTTCAGAAGTAGGAGGTCAAGCATACCTCAACTCTCCAACATTCCTTGTCAATTCTTACACAAGTCATTCGCTGCCTTCTGGGTTTGATAATCCATTGCTATGGCCACCAAAATCATAGATCAAAGTGGTCTATTAATGAACAAGGTACAACTTGGGATCAGGAACAAGCTATGACTCAGAACAAAGAAGAGAAAGTTGATAGGCAATATCTCCCTTCCTGAGTGCACAACAACTTTCTAAGCTCTTAGAGGCCACCTTCGGACAAGATCCTCTTGTCAACCTTAGGACAAATTCTTCCCAGCCACCTTCAGACCATATTGCCTTAACTTTAATTACAAGGTCCTCTTGGACCTGCCATCTTTCATCACCTGCTCTCCAATGGGCCCCTCCTAGTTCTGTTGCCATTGGCTCGACCTCTGGAGCCCTCCTAATTTTGCTTAGGCCGGGAAGGTGCTAGGTTGGCCCAAGAAGCCTTCATAGCAGAGCAAGAGTGAGAAAGAGAACCGGCTGCAGGTATGGTTGAGAAGAGACAGTGAGACACTGGCCTGTCATCTGACCTGTTGATTTGCTTTTGTTAGCCTCTGCAAAAACACAGCGGAAAATGAATCCATGGATTGGGGATTTGCCAGTTTCTAGAAATACATGAGCCATTTCCTTGATATCCCTGCAACTGCAAACTACCTGTGTGACCTGATTGGAGAGCTAACCCCCCCACCCCCCACTCCATGAGCCAACAGCTTGCTGTCTGACCTTTCTATTTGGGATTCCTTAGCCCCTGAACCTACTAATTGACCAGATTCAACAACTTCACCTTGTGAGGCAGTGGACTGCTGTCTGAGCTGATGATCTGGTTCATCAGCCTTTGTGAACACATTAAGGACCACAACCCTCCAAATGGATACCTGACCTGTGGATTTGGGACTCACCAGTTTCCACATCCTGAAGACTTGCTTACTTGATAGCTATTTAGTTTTGTGAGATGGTGCAGAGTAAATCATGGAACATTTTGAACCTCTACCTCACAGGGACTGGTCTACTGCTGGTCCTGCACAATGAACTGTAATATTCATGGGTAAGAGCTGTACCAATGGAGACAATGACTGGGGAAGAAGGGACAGTGACAGAGCCAATGGTGACAGGTACAGAAAGGACTTTTCAGTCAAGATAGTGGGACAGGCAGGCAAGATCAAGAGGAGGATATCCCAAAGGAGCTGAGAGGAGCCTATAGAGATGGAGTATGACATGAGCCTACCTTCAGAGGGCAAAATGTCTGAGAGGGACAGAGAGAACAGGCCTGTCCTGAAGAAGAGCAAATTTGCCAACATGGTTCTTTAATATGAATGCCAATGTGTAGCTTATTGATTCTGATACCAAATTACATTCTGTCACTGAATAAAACTTATACTGTGAGTCTGGACTGAGATTTGTACATGGCCACTGCAAAAAATTAATGAGCTGAGTAGGAGAGGACTGTGGGAAAGATAACTGGTGTCAGAACTGGAAAACCATTGGAGGGTACAGCTATGTTTAAGTTCTGTCTCATAGAAATCAGGGCTGATGTTGATGGTTGATTCTCTCTCCTTCATCGATAGTTAGAGGAGATGAGAAGCGATCAACCATTTTAAAACTACTATGGCTACAAGGCCCATTTTAGATGCATTAATGAGACAATAAAGAAACTTAATCAGACAAAAGTCCCACAGAATACTGCTGAACTCTCCTAAAGCAGTGATCTCATTTCTCCTTAAAAACTGGGCATCGCACATCATTTAATGATTCTCATGGGGTGGCCATAGAATAATAAATTATGAGTTGGAAGATAATGTCATCCAAAGAATCCACACTGATATATTATGTTCAATGTCAATAGTTTAGTTTTAATCCTATGATCAATATATTCCTAGTCTTCTCCAGCCCAGTGTTGAAGTCAGAGTCAAAGTTTGTAATTTGTACTATTTCAAATTTCCACTTTTCCAATGAACCGATTATTATACAATTCCAGTAGGAAATACAGAAAAGGATAAAAACGCATCAGAATCACCTGAGCCTTGGTCATTTTCATTGGTCCTTAGGACACTGCCGGCAACTACATGCTCTATTTTTGTCCTACGTGGATCAGCTCTAATGATGTTCACAAATTTCAATCTCAGAAATAATACTGAGGACATCCCAGAAATAATACTGCCCAAAGCAGGCACTTCTTCCTCCTTCCTCTAAGCTGCTGGTGACGCACAATCTGCAGGCTGATGAGAGAACACAATGTGAGTAATACATAACCGGAGGCCCAGATGCTGTTACTATTCTGTCCCTCTTCTCAACACAAAGTCCCCAATACTGTTAACAATATGCTTGTTGAATGATGGAAAACATACTTATACCATGAACAATAAAATCCAAAACTCTTAATTTTCAGACATGTGAGTAAAAGATGACTTTATAATAAATAGAGAATCAACCATCAAATATACATGTCAAAAGAAGGAACAAAAAAGCTGGATCCCTACCTCACAGCATACAGAACTATCGATTCCTTACTGTGTGACTCTGAAGGACAATGACAATCAATGAACCTTGAGGATGTTATGCTAATTAAAGCATCTGGAAACGTTTTAAATGGGCTATGTTAAAGAGGTATTATAAAATGGAGATTATTTTCTAGAGGAACTGTAAATTGGACAATCACTTTAGAAACACTTTAAAACTTACCATCAAGTAGAGTTAAACATATATGCAGCCAAGAGGACACAAAAGAACAGCTCTACAAAGTTTCTGAGACTATAAAGCAGTGGTTCTCAACCTGTGAGTCACGACCCCTTTGGGGTTGAACGACCCTTTCACAGGGGTCGTTCAAGACCATCAGAAAACATATTTATTTGTAATTAGAAATAAATATTTCACAATATATAATTACATAGCTTTTGTGATTAACCACTACGCTTTATGTTCAATTTTTAAAAATGACAATACATCCTACATAGCAGATATTTACATTACAATTCATAAAAGTAGCAAAATTACCGCTATTAGGTAGCAACGGAAATAATGTTATGATTGGGGGTCACCACAACATGAGGAACTGCATTAAAGGGACGCAGCATTAGGGAGGTTGAGAACCACTGTTATAAAGCCATTGACAGGCTGCTTATAGGTTCGTACCTCTGACTTTGAGATTGGCAGTCCAACTCTAAACACACGTCAAAACCAGGGCTCCATAGTAAACCCATATATCTACTGTTAGAAATTTATGAATTTTGAAATGAAGTATAAATCCCCCGCAATAGTGAGTGCACTTTTGAACCCCAAGACAAATCTCTTTTTTCATTTTTATTAAATCATTTTATTGGGGGCTCTTACATCTCTTAACACAATCCATCCATCCATCCATCCATCCATCCATCCATGTGTCAAGCACATTTGTACATTTGTTGCCATCATCACTTTCAAAGCATTTTCTTTCTACTTGGTATCAGCTAATTTTTTCCCTTCCTCCCCCATCCTCCCTCTTTCATGAACCCTTGATAATCATAAATTACTATTATTTTCATATCTTACATCGTCCACTGTCTCCCTTCAGCCACTTTTCTGTTGTTCCCCCCTGGGGGGGTGGATTATATGTCAATTATTGTGATCAATTCCCCCTTTCTGTCCCCACCTTCCCCTTACATTTGTGGTATCTCTATTCTTATTATTGGTTCTGAAGGGTTTAATCTATCCTGGATTCCCTGTGTTTCGGGCTCTTACCTATAACAGTGTACATGTTCTGGTCTAGTCAGATTTGTAAGATAGAACTGAGGTCATGATAGTGGGGGGAAAGAAGCATTAAAGAACTAGAGGAAAATCATATGTTTTATCGGTGCTATACTGCCCCGACTGGCTCATCTCTTCTTTGTGACCCTTCTATAAGGGGATGTCAAATTGTATACAAATGGGTTTTGGGTCTCCATTTCGCTCTCCCCCTCATTCAAACTGATATGAGTTTTTGTACTCGATCTTTGATGCCTGATATCTCATCCCCTCTACAGGATGGTGTACTTCTTCATGTGGGCTTTGTTGCTTCTGAGCTAGATGGCCGCCTGTTTACCTTCAAGCCTTTAAGATCCTAGATGCTATATCTTTTGATAGCCGAGCACTATCAGCTTTCTTCACCACATTTGCTATGCACCCATTTTGTCATCAGCGATCATGTCAGGAAGGTGAGCATCATGGAATGCCAGATTATTAGAACTAAGTGTTCTTGTGCTGAGAGAGTACTTGGGTAGAGGTCCAATATCCACCTGCTACCTTAATACTTAACAAATAAATATAAGTACATAGATCTATTTCCCTATCATTATATATAAATATATTTACATATGTACATCCCTATATTTAGACCTTGAGATAGTTAGTTTATTGTGCCAACCTGGCTGATAAACACGTGGGGTTAATTGAAGGGCGAAGGGATAAATGGCTCCGTGAGCCTCGCCTTTCT
>NW_022103938.1:1582739-1596851 GCF_000313985.2 Echinops telfairi
TCTTCTGTGAGATGGAGGAGGACTGTGTGGATTGGTGTCAGACATATGGGTTAATGTTGCACTTGTGGGCTTGGGCAGCACTGGGTTGGGATGTTTTCTTGATGTGTACATACCCTTTATATAAAACTCACTCTTATACATATGAATTTCTGTGGATTTGTTTCTCTATTGTACCCAGACTAATACAGAACTCTATAAATGTTCTTTGCCTTCTAGGTCTTTCCTCTATTTCCTTTTACTTTCCTCTTGTCCCACTCTCATGTTCGATCTTCATTTGTGTTTCAGTAATTTCTCAGTGTTACACTGCCCTTGATTAAGCCCCACGTGGCATCATACACCCTTCTCTCCATCGACTTTCACTCACTTGTTGTTCCCTTGTCCCTGGGCTGACAACCACTAACACTCCCATCCTTTCTCACACACCTCCCTGTCACCTGTGACCCCAGAACCATCGGTCCCATTGTTTTCTCCTCCAAATTGTTTATCCTGCTTATTTTATCTAGATAGACATGCAAAGACAAAAATAAGTGCAAAAACAAGGCAAAGCCAAACAAACCAACAAAGGAAGCCCCCCCCACCCAAAAAAACAAACAAGATAACAACAAAAAGCCAATGACACAAAAGGAAAAGCCTATAAATAGTTCCAGGTCTGTTTTTTGACCTTTAGGAGTGTTTTCCAGTAGAGTCTGATGGGGTGCCACACTCTGTCCCCAAAGTGTATTTTTGGGATTCCCCAGGGGTTCATTGCTTTGCTTCCCTTACTGCTCTGTTACATGCCTTTTTGTTTCATCCCAGCAAATAATGTTTTTAATGTAGCATTACTTATAGTACCTAATGCAGTTAGACAGTTGGCCTATACATGTATAGTCTTTCTAGCTATGGCCCCTTAACTCCTTCCAAATATTTATGTGGGTTTGTCGCCCACCAATGTGAATGAGGCAAAGAAGCCCTGGTGGCATAATGGTTACTGTTGGTCTGCTAACCGCAAGGTCAGCAGTTGGAAACCACCAATTTCTCCTCCTTGAAACAAAGATGGTACTTTCTTCTCCCACGAGTGACATGGCTTTCTACTCCTCTAAAGAGTTACAGTCCTGGAAACCCACAGGTGTAGTTCTAGCCTATCATATAGGCTCACTATGAGTCAGTGTTAACTTGATGGCAGTGAGTTTGGGGTTTTTGGTTTAAGAGGATTGGGCACCTTGCCCAACAACAGATAGGTACCCTTGAGGCTTCTGACTGCACAAATAAGCGGTCTGAAAACTTATCCTGGAGATTAGTCGGATTGGATATCATGTTAAGTTTAATTGAGCTATTTTAGAAACAGAAATTGGGATCTCACTATCATCAAAAAGGAAGAGCCAGGAGTAGGGGCCTTTGGATCCTACATTCTTACATTGAAACTCTTCAACCCAGAAGACAGAGCTGTGACACAAGAGAGAAAGCGCTGGGGAGGAGCAGCAACAGAGACATGGTGGCAGCAGAACCAAGAGACCGACACAGAGCAGTGGGATTCCCAGGCCACAGAGCAAGACACCTGAGTGTCTCTGGGCAGGAGGTTAGTAGGTGAAGTGGTGTACATCTAAGTACTTATCTGGGGAACTAGATTTACTAACCTACACAGAGCTAAGTGTTTGGTTTGATGCTAAGGGGTGGAGTGAGCATTTATCCGCAGGACTAAAAGACCTTTGTAACATTTTCCCATAAGACAGAATCTAGGGGGCTGCAGGCCCTGACCTTACCTGCAGGTATGGCTGTCAAGATGCTGTCCCAAAGAAGAACCGTATCTTGAGTCATTTATGATCCTAAATTGAGGGTTAGGGCACAAAAGTGACCCCTATGTCAAATATAGTAATTAAAGGAGCCTACTTATTAAACTTTAGGAGACAACAAAAGACACACACACATCATATGGATAAGGGAGGCAATTAGCAGAAGGTCAAAATGACAACTGAGGATTCAGTCAGGACTCTGGATAAAAGGGCACAAAACAAAAGGCACATCACAGATCATGAATGGTGGTAGATCAATACATCACTGCAGCAGCAGGAATGGGACCATGTTTAGGATATGCACACTATTAGACATAAGGACTTACAAGATTGGTCCAGCGCCTTCACACAGGGCAGTCAAGGTCAGACTCGTGACAATGGCCCCTGTTCTGTCCTCAGTAAGGTGACCTCCATCAAGGATACACCTAGGCAGGCCGTGGAGAGGGGCTGGCTGGAAAGGCAATCTACTTCTAAGGCATTCTTCCCAAGGGGAAGATGATCTGCATTCTTGATTAACAATCAGAAAGATTTCAATGGAGGCTTAATCAAAGTGGGGAGGCAGCAAATGGACACTGAGTTGTCACTGTCCTCAGCAGCCCCAACCTAAAACCCAAATCACTGCCATCAAATGATTCTGATTATAGGGACCCGTTAGGAGAAGGTGGAACTGCCCTTTGTTGGTATCTCGAGACTGTAGCTCTTTACAAGAGTAGAAACCCTGTCTTTCTCTCCAGGTGTGACTTGTAATTCTGAACTGCTGACCCTGCAGTTAGCAGCTCAATCTATAACCACTATGCCAACATCCTTTTGCAAATTGGACAGCTCAGTACTTAAGTTCTAAAACAATTATAAACGGTTACTTAACTAGTGAATTCTATCATTCATGGAGATGTGCGCAAAGACCTCGGACCCTGACAGGCAGGACGGCCTGGACCCTTGTACACTGGTGCCCTCCTGGGCTCAGACCCCAAGTAATACGGATCCCTCCTGCTTCCCCGCAAGCCCCTCCACCTCGCCCTGCCTCCAGGAACCCCAGGGTTGCTCACCCTGCTTGGAGTCAGATGAATGGAGTTGGTTCACAACCCAGTGTGAGAAGCTGAAATCCTGCCTTGTGATGCTTCAATGTGCAAGACCGTAGTAACAGATTTCTAGCTCCCTAGACAGGACTGTATTTCTCTGTGGCAAATCTTTGTTCTGAAACAAAAGAGGAGTCAATGTTGAGAAAGGCATTTCAGGTTCTTGGCCTATATTTCTTGCGCTAAATAGTGACCGCCCCCACCCCCTGGGATCAAAAGCATGCTCTAATCTGAGGGTGTCTGCATAAAACACGGAGCCCACTTTACCTTTACAGAGCAATTTTACTAATTTCTCAAATATCATTATCAACTTTGGATCTACATCCTATATAGACAATATTTATTTTTAGAATAAAGTGGAAGTCGTTAAGGCCTCAAAATTCTCAAACTCCATTGAAGGTAAATATTTTCTTTTCACCAGAAATCTAATTGAAGAAAGGAAGATTTTAGGAAGAACATTCTCCACCAGCCCATAATGCATCTCAGACCATAACCCTTGACATATTTGGCTAATGTGATCAAGCTGAATCATGTCACTCCAACCCATGCTGCGCTTGCATGAAGTATAACCTGCTCCAATCCCCTTGTATCCCAGGTATTCTTTACAATATTTATTGTGTGTGAAGAAATGCCTATGGTTGGGTAGCCCATTTATGCACAGCAGTGTGTTGTAACTAGAGAAACTTCTTTTAGAGGTGGACAACACTAGACAGAGGGACACCAAGAGGACATCCGAGATGTGCCTTGGCCAAGACAGAGCTATCCTAAACAAGAAAACAACCAGGGGAATCCATATTTGCTACTCTCTTAAGCTCTTCTGTTTACAGTTGTCCAATTTTAAAGCCTCTGTGAAAGACTGCAGTCTCTAGTCAAGGAATGGCAAGGGGCAGGTAGATGGGTGATGCCAAGAGCCAAGGAGAGGGCAGAAGCTTAACACCACAAGTACAAGATGGATCCAGGAAAGAGATGACTTATCAACCATTTTGTCATCTTGGCCTAGATTCTGCATTCCAACTTTGCTGACAGATGGAAAACAACACAAACTATAGGAGAGGGCTTATTGGCTTGGGTTCTAGGATGTCCCATCCATACTCTTGGTCTTCTAGGGAGAAGGTGAAAAGCTAATGCCTACTAGGCTTGAGCTTGTGAAACATGCTCCACCAGGAACCTACTTTGGCAGGAAAACAAAATGAATGTGGTGGGAAGAGGCAATGCTGTGATAAGCCAGGGAAGCATTAGACTGAGTGACTATTTGGATATCATTGGCACCTCCCTTTTGCTGCCCCCAAGGCGTTTCTGAAGGCCTTGTAGTTACAGAAAAAGGGGTGTAGGTTAGTGCTCCTCTAAAACTAATCAGCAAGTCAAGATACTAAACAAAAGCACAATTTGTTTTAAGATTCTCTCTTGCCGAGTCATCAAGCATACCTTGAATATAAGGCTCACCATTCCACCAGGCCTAAGGACAGGCTTCAACTCAGGGCTCTTACATTGGTTGGTTGCAGAGTAAGGTTAGCTTCCAGCCCCTCCTCAAGCAACATTCTGAATCTAAGCTTGACTAAGTTCTAACTCCTTCCAGAAAACTGTTAGCTTATGCAAAAAATACACACAAAAAAACCCAGAGTGGTGATAGTCATTCTATCACCAGTCAAGAGATCAATAGATACATTGTATTGGAAAAATAAGCCTTAGTAAGCTTGTTTAGCGTGTTGAAGAGAACAGATCTTACTTTGAGGACTGAGAACCTCACCCAAACCACGTTATCGTCAATTGCCTCACATCACATGTATGATAAATATGGAAGAATGAAGAAGAATCGATTCGTTTGAATTGTAGTGCTGGCCAAGATTACTGAAATAGTATTAGTATTCCAAAGCACAAACAAGTCTGTCTTCGAAGAAGTAAACTCAGAGTGCGACTTAGAGGTAAAGATAGTGAGAGTTCATATTAAGTACTTTGGACACTGGTGTCAGAAGGGAGAGGAGAGTATGTGTGGTAAAGTAGAGGGGCGGTGAAAAACAGGAATCCCACAACTAAATGGATTGACACAGTGAGGGCAGCAATAGGTCCATCCTAAATCGTCAGTCTGGCAGAGGAGAAGGTAGTGTTTCCTTCTGTTGTGCACTGGGTCCCTATGATGTGGAATCAACTCAATGCCACTTAACAACCACCACCACCTCAGGAATCACTAATCAATACCCAAGACATGCACAAAATACTAGTGTGTTAGTTATGTTTACAAAAGTTATTTCCATGGTAACAGATGCCAAACCTTTCATGTGACATTTGCTGCTGGAACATAAGCTCTCTTATTAAAAAGAAGCAATGGGCATCCTCTGTGTATATATGTATATATATAGATATATAAATAAAACAAAGCGATTACAAAATCACTGAGGAATTTCTGTCCCTCACTGATTTACACCATTCTCCTGGAGGTGACATGAAGGAAATCCTCTAAGCCAGAATGTCTTATTGCAGAGTATTTCCCAAACTTGGGCTCAAATGTGAGTGACTATTTGTCAAGAGAAGTGTAAATCATTTATCCTTCTACCATAAGGGATCAGCTGCAAGTCCAGAGGATCCAGCCAGAGCTAGTGATCTATTGAGAGTTGAGTGGGTTTTAGGATCCTCAGAAGGTCTATAATCAACTGAATCAAAATTAAATTCCATGAGAAAGTTCAAGGCTAACTGAAGACTGATTAAAGTTGAAGATTCTGATGGCTAGACACCAGAGTATTCACACAGAATGAACAAACACTTTATGTTTGTTGTTTAAGTGCAAGTTACTGAGTGCAAACATAACCATGGTTGTGAGAGTACACTTACTAACATTTTCTATGAGACCAGTACTAACCTGATACTAAGGTCAGATAATGATACTTCAAGAAAACTGATAGTGGATCTACATGAAAAACTTCTTTGTAAATATACTTATATATGATGGGGAAAAAGGTCTATGTGTATATATTTCTAGGCTTAGTATTAAGGTAGCAGATGGACATTGGGCCTCCACTCAAGTACTCCCTCAATGCAAGAATACTTTGTTCTATTAAGCTGGCATTCCATGATGCTCACCTTCCCAACACAATCGCTGAAGACAAAGCAGGTGCATAAGCAAATGTGGTGAAGAAAGCTGATGGAGCCTGGCTATCAAAAGCTATAGGATCTAGGGTCTTAAAACTTGAAGGTAAACAAGCAGCCATCTAGCTCAGAAGCAACAAAGCCCACATGGAAGAAGCACACCAGCCTGTGTGATCATGAGGTGCCGAAAGGATCAATTATCAGGCATCAAAGAACAAAAAATCATATCATTGTGTGCTCACCTCCCTGATACGATTGCTCAAGACAAATGGGTGCATAAGCAAATGTGGTGAAGAAAGCTGATGGTGCCTGGCTATCAAAAGATAGAGTGTCTGGGGTCTTAAAGGCTTGAAGGTAAACAAGCGGCCATCTAGCTCAGAAGCAACAAAGCCCACAAGGAAGAAGCACACCAGCCTGTGTGATCAGGAGGTGTCAAATGGATCAGGTATCAGACATCAAATAACAAAACATCAAATCATTGTGAATGAGGGGGAGTGCAGTTTGGGAACCCAAGACCCATCTGTAGGCTATTTACAGAAGGGTCACCGGGAGGAGACAAGCCAGTCAGGGTGCAGTGTAGCAATGATGAAACATACAACTTTCCTCTAGTTCCTAAACATACAACTTTCCTCTAGTTCCTAAATGCTTCCTCCCCGCCCCACTATAATGATCCTAATTCTACCTTACAAATCTGGCTAGCCCAGAGGATGTACACTGGTACAGACAGGAACTGGAAACACAGGGAATCCAGGACAGATGATCCCTTTAAGACCAGAGCCAAGAGTGGTGATACCAGGAGGGTGGAAGGTGGTGGGGTAAAAAGGATCTACATATAACCTCCTCCCTTGGGAATGGACAACAGAAAAGTAGGTGAAGGGAGACATCAGACAGTGTTAAGATATGACAAGATAATAATTTATACATTATCAAGGGTTCATGGGGGTGGAGGGAGGGGGGAAGGAGGAGGAAAAATGAGGAGCTGATGCCAGGGGTTTGGGTGGAGAGCAAATGTTTTGAGAATAATGAGGACAACGAATGTACAGATGTGCTTGACATAACTGATGTAGGTATGGATTGTTATAAGAGTTGTATGAGCCCCCAATAAAATGATTTTTTAAAAAGCACTGTAATATAGCAATTAACGTAAAAAAAAGAATTATCTAAATAGACACATAAAACACACTAAACAAAGTCAAAGGCTTTTCATTTTAAGAAAAAAAAACTCCATAAATCTAACATAAAACAGATATAGTTCAATATGTTAATATGCTAATATACATTCTTAAAAAATAAAGTCAAAATGTCAGACTCAGAAGACAGAGAAAAACATCACCCCACCTTAAAAAAAGAACATAAATATCCACTTTCACCAATGATATTAAAAATTGACTGAATTTCTAACTACCACAATCAGAATGAGATTTTTTTAAGGAAGAGGCTTCCAAAAAGAAATAAAAATTCCTCTAATCATAAATTAATGATCGTATCCATAAAATATTCAAGATATGTTATAAATATCTAAAAATATAAAAACATTGTAGGCTAATAAACATAAAAGCATTTCAAAACCTAATAACTTTTGGCACTTAACTCACTAAGCATTAATTGTTCATCAACAACTCCTTAACACACTGAGCAGCTTTACAACACAATGACAATCTTCTGAAACACTGAACCCCATCTACCTGCAAAGCCCCTTACCATCCAGAATGTCTATTAACACCCTGAAAATTCCCTGGTACCCACAATCAATTAAAAATATTAGGATTTTCTTAACAAATCCTAATACCATATACTCTAAAACTAGCCTAATTCATTTATCCCAATTCTTTGAATCAGGAACACAACTTTGAATATATTCTAGAACCTTAATCCTAATTTTATGACCCAATGTTTCAAATTCCGAAATCAGATTCCCAAATTGTACTGTTTAAACCATAACTCTACATCTTTATACCATACTACATAAGCCCCTAATCAATTACAAACATAAGCTGTTAGGCATGATAACTCTAAACATAAAGCCCTTGATCTGTCCACTAACATCTGACAATTAACACATGACATTTATGTTCTATTTCTATCTACTGACTCTTGCTCTTGAACCGGGAACATTAATCCCAGGACCAAGTTTCCAATCTTACGTACATACTCTGACTCTAGCACTCTACAACCCCAAACTGAACGCAAATCTAACCCATCAAAATTCACATTGCTAATTACTTATGTGGAGTTGTCTTCTCTCGCAGATTTTACCTAAATGTAAGGAACGAAGGTAGGTAGACAGGAAAAATGGGTAATCACAAGCACATTTTCAGTAAACTTTTAAATCATTTGCATCTGATTCATGGCAGTTGGCAAAATAAAGCGGTGTATAAATGTTATATGATAAACAACACTATGTCCAAGGGCTATCACCCTCTACTCTGTCCTGGCCTCAAGGAGTCTTTTCTGTTATTACACACTTGCAGGGATGTATTACCCAATAAGCAAGGTGCCTGAGGGCTCACTTGTACTGATTTACTAATTTGTATATGCAAATTCATCTGGTTTCTCCCTCAAAGGTATGGTGAAACCCATGTTAAATAAGGCATATCAATTACTAGTTATTATGTCATGGACACCCTCCCTCCCTTCATTCCCAGGGGATACCCATGTCACAAATGATGCAGGAGACAGAAAATTGAAGGTACGTACATTGGAACCACTGTATCCATTTTTCAAAACTAACATTAGCCTTATACCCTATAGTATTAAATTAAAAAATTGGCGCTGATAGAGGGAGGTAGGGGACCAGCCCCCACCGCTAATACTCCTAATACTACTACTTGGATTCAGTAATTACAATTGTACGGTTGAGATATATAAGTATTATATTAAAGTCATCGAGAGCATGAGAGATATTACAATAATACAGTCAGACACGTTACATGGCAACATTGCTCACCTCAGCCCAGCTTAGTGGTCCACGTGGAGAGAGGGGGAAGGGAAGGAGGGAAAGGGAACAAGGGAGAGGGGGAAGAGAGTCAGGGAGGTCAGAGTCCGAGAGGTTCGAGAGCTCTCGATTGCTGATCCATGCCTATATACCTTTTGGGGGCATGCCAGCCCACTAATTACAGGTAGAGACATACATCACAGGGAGGGGTTACACTATAGGGTACCCAGTAATGAGAGGGTGGTCTAGGGGGTGGTCTCTGGGTCTCCATAGGAACTATTATCAGTAGGGTGCAAACCCCTCCTACAGGAACCAAGCTAATGGTCCCAAGCTTCAGAGAATAGTCCATTGTCTCCAGCAGCAGGGAGCAGGCCCACCCCAGTGGTGGGATGAGACAGCAGTCTGGCAACAAGTATCTGACTTCCCCCCACAGTACCCAGATCAAGGAAAAGGGCTGAAAGAATTGTGTATACCCCCTTGTATTAGTCTGGGTACTTTGGAGAAACAAATCCACAGCAACTCATGGATAAGTGAGAGTTTATGTAAAGAAAAGGTGCATCACAAAAACATCCCAACCCAATGCTGCCCAAGCCCACAAGTCCAACATTAACCCATTAACCCAACACCAGTCCACAAAGTCTTCCACCTCACAAAACAGGCAATGATGCCGACTGCAGGAGGAAAGCTGAGTCAGTAAACGAATAAGCATCTCAGCACTAGCAGGGGTCTCCACAAGGCTGTTCCAGCACCCAGGGCTGCATCGGGATAGATCCATGCGGCTTCTCCTTGGGGATGTTTTATAGGAAGTCAATCTTGCAAACTGAAGCAGGGAACTGCTAAGGCAGTTGCACCCGGTGCAACCATCACAAAACAAGAGACCTAAAAACAAGAAAGGCGAGGCTCACCACCCATTTATCCCTCCGCCTTTCAATTAGCCCCACATGTGATTATCAGCCAGGCTGGCACAATTAACTAACTCACCCCTCTAGCAGTGTCAGCTGATAACCCTAAAATATGTGCTCCGTGCATCCTTTAGATTGGTGTGAGCCAAGACTTAACCTCACCAGACATACTGCAAGTGGGGCTGTATCTTCACCCCCAAACTGAAAACATGTCAATCCTATGGACAGCCTGTGTGTCCAGTGCCAGGAACTCCCTCTCAGAGCACACTGGGGTTCTCCACTCATGGAGAAGTAAGTCCTCAAAGTTACTCATGATAACAACAGCGGGCCAAGCCCTCTCTGACCTACCCTGTGAAATGCTGACCAGGCACCCGGCCCCATGGATATCTCAATATACCCTGGAACGGAAGTGAGCCTCGGTGTGGGCACATCAGCAACTAAGACGTCCTTAGTGGGCGTTTCATCATCAGGATGTTGGCACAGGACTGAATACCTTAGAGCTCAACCCCACAGGCTTCCACAGGCAAAAGGCAGTGTTCCTCCCTGAGCCTGTCTTACATATCCACTGGATGAGGGTCCCTGGCCTAGGACAGGTCCCCCTGCCCAGGTTCCAGGGGCTCTTACCTTCCGGGAAACACAAAACATCAACCAAGAATGATCCACTATCTTTCCATACAGCATAGCCTGATCTGAGATCCCCATCTGCCCCAATTTCAACACCTCAAATTATCTGTCTCCAGGCTCATCTGGGTCCTGAGCGGGAACTGAGAAAAAAAAAGAGGAGGCTGGGGATAGATTAAATGGTAACCACCAGGAATTACTTCAGCATGATTAATAAATCAATATAATTTATCCTCCGGGTACCTTGCTTATTGGAATAGCCATCCTTGTGTTAGTCCAAATGAAGTTATAGTAGACTCAAGGTTGATCATGGTAGGATGCTACTGGGAGGTGTTCTTAGGGAACACTGGGCAGCAATAAGGACACCTTTGATCACATATACACACAGGAAACACTAAACAGGTAGCAAACAAGAACTTAACCTAGCAGAGAGAATGGAGAAGCCGAGTGAAAGTAAGCAAGCATGGAAGCAATTTAACATCAAATAAGTGTATAAACATGACTCTGGAGGAGCCTAGGGGAGACTTGGGGCAGGTTCGGAGGTCTCTGAAACTCTCCCGCATAGACTCTGAATTCCCCTTCGGTAACCACTGAAGTCCTGGGTGTCCCAGACTCTAGGACAAGGCTTGCAGTGGATTTCCCAATATATAACTTGATGCTTGTGCTAAGATGGAGACTCCATGGAGAGCTGACTGGTCACCTACAGAGAAGGAGCCAAAGATGAGCTATATCTATAAATTGATAATCTGGACGTTGAAGAACATGGCCATCTAATACTGTGTAAGACACAGTGAGGGAAGTCATTGTGAACCCAGGCACAAACCTCACCTTCAGGGATGGGCTACAGGGAGTGCTTATGATCAAGTGGGCACAAGAACCAGGCTCTGAGGCAGGTGGAGATGTGTTGTCAGGGTAGGTTTCCTGTTGTAGTCTCAGAATTCTCAGTTTCATAGTTTCCCCAAGAAAACATCGCTAGTTGTAGTATTACATTCCAAAGCCCTGAGATCTATGAGTTCAATTACCTGGCTTCCTTAGAAATTAAAATAATTTGTGTGTGAACTGTTTGCCTTCAGAGATCTTTAATTCAGGCAGAGCCAAGTTTCATTTAAGAGAAAGTATAAAAATCGATGACAAGAAAAGGGTTAAATGCAGGTCTGAAGGGAGTGATCTCACTTCATTTTGTTAACAAACCTCAGAAAAGCAGCAGCCTTAGACAAGTGCTGGACTTGTATATGCTGCAATGAGTGAATCTACCTTGTATAATGTTACCATTCACGCACATTTAGGGAAGAATTTGTTTTTCTGCTCTTTAGTGATCTAGGCCGTCCATGTGCGGACTACCTGGATTTTGGAAATCAGGGGCTGTTTTGTTTTGGATACACAGCTTTCTCCACAGGTCCCATCAGACTCATTTTGAGAACTTCACTGTGTGAACTGGACTTTCCCTTAAACACACCTGATGCAGATGAAAAGAACCTGAAATACTCCTTTGGACTTGAAGCTCAAACACCCAAGTGTGAGAAGCAGCAGAGGACTACTATCCCCATGTACTTTGGGGCCTTTGGACATTGGTTCAAATCTCTCTTGCTTTAAGACTGCACAATGATCAATAACTTGAAACTTCCTTATATTAGCCATTTTCATGTTTCCTTTTCTGCCTGGGATGTGTCATAGTTCAGAAGACAAATTATTTGGTTTTGACTTTGCTTCACATCAAACCTTACTGTTTTCTTCAATAGTGTTCAGGCAATTGAGTACTGAATAGAGGGGAACTTTAATGTATTTTAGTCTAAAAGGCATTACAAGAATTTGGATATTATACCATTGGCCAAGTTGTTATTGTTTTACAAATACCAAATGCCCCATAGAAGTTTGTTTACATTTTTCCTCAAGCTGATAATGGTGCCTCTAAAGTGGACCATAAATACATGTATATCTTAGAGATATGCATGTATCTTCAACTTACACTTGGTCAAAGTCCTAGCCTAAGAACAATTTGTTCTTGTGATGTGACGCTGCTCGATACTCAATCCCTCGTGCATGGATCACTGCAATGTAAGTGAATGGCAAAGTGGGGTGACTAGGTTAGATGGCAGTCAGTTATGAGAAAGAATAGGGTCTATGGCCTTAAAGGCTCATCGAAGGACAAACATCCACCTAAATGAATTGTCAGTTAAGTCCAAAGAGAAGAAGCACATCAGCCTGTGTAGTCAGAGCGTTCATAAAAGTATAATCCATCATCAGAGGGAAGAACTGAATTCGAGCTCAAATTCATAGTACTTTAAAAGTTATGAGAGGGAGGGGGAAAATGAGTTGATACCAAGGGCTCAAGTAGAAAGCAAATGTTTTGAGAATGAGGGCAATAAATGTACAAATGTGCCTGACACACACGCAAAAAAAGTTAAATGACAGAGCAGCACTGATCAAGATCCATTGCAAAGTTCTCACATCTATTGAGTTCCTTCTGATGAACCACCAAAATATCCATGCTACACGGGTCTCATAGGTTTGAGAAAATGAAGTGCGGGGGATGAGAGAGCACTTGTAGAGTCAACCCCTCATTATTTTATGATGGGAATATAATCATGTGTTTGTTTAGATGTAACTTAACAAGAAACCATCTATAGCAGTGACCCTGAGCTACACCCCTCTACCTTGTCTCACAGTGTATCCTGTGATAGTGTCCAGGCACAATTCTCATTGGTACTAGCTAAGCCAATGACCCAGTTCTCACTGGGTGTTCTGAATCGCCCAGGCTTCCTCCCACCCCTCCCTAAGAGCCAAGACCTGCATAGCCAGCCTGTCCCCTAAGGATGTTGTGTCCCTCAGTTATGAAATCCCTGTAACATAAAATCTTTGTTAAACCAAACTTTGTTAACCCAGTTTGTGCTTGTTTTTCCACTACTTGTGTCTGCCTGAAAAAACTATCGAACTCAGGTTGTGTATTTATCCTGTGAGAACAAAAGGGTAGGGAGACCGACATTTGGAGAAAGGATTACTCCCCCCATGCCCCTTCTCCTTCCCCATGCATGGGGAAACTCAGAATATTTCCAAACCACCTGGTTTCTACAATCTGGCAACAGTGATAGAACTATATAGGCCCTCTTTGTGTGCACCCTGCAACTCAAGGACTTTGAGGAGGAACTTCAATGCATTTGGACTGTTACACTGTGCAAGGATGCTAGGACTTGTACACAAGGCTATGAGATAGGCCACTCCAAGATATTCTCACATTTGCAGGTCATGGAAGGCAGACTAGCAGAACGTGATGACCACTATCATTCTCTCAGCTGTCGGACTGGCCCCTATGACGTCTCCTGCTTTTGTTCCCACATTTGTTCAGGAGAGACCAGTGCCAGGAGGACAACATGCTTGAAAACAGGAGGGAGGCAAAAAAAAAAAAAAAAAGGTTTTTGACTAAGTGGATGGACACTGACTATAACAATGGACTCACACATGGGAACATTTGTGAGGATGGTACAGGGCAGGGCAATGTTTCATTCTGTGTATATCGGGTTTTATAAGTTGCAATGGACAAGCTGACACCTAACAACATAGAAAAGGTTGGTAATGTTGCACTTTTATTAGGGGCTCATACAACTCTTATCACAATCCATACATACATCAATTGTTTAAAGCACATTTGTACATTCATTGCCCTCCTCATTCTCAAAACATTTCCTCTCCACTTAAGCCCCTGGCATCAGCTCATTTTTTCCCCTCCCTCC